>NC_025999.2:20360291-20602791 GCF_000442705.2 Elaeis guineensis
CATCCACTCGACGATCCACGGTCTTTGCGGTCAAATCTCAGGCTCTGGCCTCACCTCCAATTTTCCAAGCTCCTCCTCCTCCTCCGGCAATGACGGTTGGTGCGGAGCAATTCGACCTACTGGTTCAGTAGGTCAGAGGCCTCACTGAAGCGGTGCAGGCCATATAGCAGCAGCAACAGCTGCAGGCGTCAGTACGACTGGAGAGAATGTCGTCGGAACTCCAAAATCTGACAGTAGGATGGGCCACTTGGGCCAGTCGCCCCATCTTTCCCGGAAAGATGAATTCAAGGGTGGAGAGCCCTCAGTCAGATCATGATTTTACTCCTGGAAGGTCTCTACCTCCATTCTGCCAGAAGACCCTCGAGACCATGCAGCACCCATATGCACCCCCACAGTCATGTTAGGGACAGGAGGAGAACCTCGCCCTAACATGAGCAAGGTCGAAGGCCCGGTTATTTATAGATTGGATGGAGGGATAGGCCATGCAGCGCCCATATGCACCCCCACTGCCATGTTAGGGACAGGAGGAGAACCTCACCCTAACATGAGCATGGTCAAAGGCCCGGTTATTTATAGACTGGATGGGAAGAGAGGCCATGCAGCGCCCATATGCGCCCCACAGCCATGTTAGGGACAGGAGGGGAACCTCACCCTAACATGAGCAAGGTCGAAGGCCCGGTTACTTGTAGACCGGATGGGGGGAGAGGCCATACAGCGCCCATATGTGCCCCCGCAGCCCTGCTAGGGATAGAAGGAGAACCTCGTCCTAACCTGAGCTGAAATCGATCACATCAGAAATAGGAAAAGAACCTTGCCCTGACACCAATTAAGGTCCGACCATTCGAGGCCTGACAAGAAAGAAGAAAACCTTCTCGGTGGCCCTTCTATGCTACCGCGACTCCATGAAAAGCTAGAGAGAACCCTTGCCTAAAAGAAGGAGGGAGATGTGAAGGAACAGCGACGGGCTACCCCAACGAAAAATAGAGGCCAAACTACACTAAAGACACAAAGGACCTCGTCTCCATGAAGGAGGAAGAGAAAGTGAGATCTACGGCCATGAACAAAAAGGCGAATCAACACGGTAGTGGCTAAGAACCTCCAAACAGTGTCGACGTCAAACCGATCAAAAATACAAGAAACTCGGTAATGACGACCTAATACAAAGATGAACAAGGAACCTTCGAACAACATCGACATCACATGGGACAAAAATGAAAGAAGTCCGATGGATGACAATTCGACATGATGCACGGGTAAGGTAACAAAGACCTTCTTTTCATGTCATTAGCAAAAGTATGCGTTATAGGGCCCGGAAGGCCGAAAAAAAAAAAAATAACAAACAAACAGACGGCAAAAGAAGACACATAGAAGGACAAAAGGCAAAAGAGCCCTAAGGGGGCCTGGCTTCCTCCGACTTCGAACTTTTGGCTTCGATCCTCGTTTGGGAGCGCTTTAAGCTCTCGACTTCTTCTTCCAATTTTTTCTCCCTCATTAGCATCTCCACATACCTCCGATGAAGCCGCTGGCTTTCATTCTCCACCTCTCGGTGCCTCTTTCTCAGGACCTCGGATTCTGCCTCCGCATCCTTGACTGCCTGCTGCCCGCATACCAGCTGGATCTTCAATTATTGCAGCTCGGTCTTCCCCTCCCTGAGGGTGACAGATAGCTCTTCTACTATTCCTCTCAAGGATTGGAGTTCGTCGGGATCCCGAACAGGAGCAAACGGAGCTCCTTCAGATAACTGCCTTTGAAGGCGAGCAACCTCATCGGTCACCATCCTGAGCTTCCCCCTGTAATCGTCTACCTGCTTGCACCAGCTGGCCTGGTATGCGTTATAGTTTGCCTCGGCCTCCTGGAGCTGTTGCTAAAGGTCAGAGACCTTCTTCGACCATTCTCGATCGCAGTCGGCCCGAGTCGAAAGCCAAGACGAGCTTCCTTCTAGCTGGCTGATCCTCTCCTGTGCAGCCGACAGCTCCACTCTGAGAGAGCTGATCTTGGAAGCTTGAGCCCAAGATCAGTCGCTGGCGCGCTTCTTATGTTCCTCGAGCTCCTTCTCGAAGTCCGCTTTCCTCCGACTGTACTCCATGATCCTCTTCATGTAGAGGTTCTGAAAGTAGGTGGCCTCCGCGGTGGCCTCAGAGTGGCTCTCCCTCAACCTGCGAAGTTCGCCATCCATCTCCTTCGATCTTTTTGTTAAATGATGAACTTTGTTCTTCAGACGTTGAATCGTGGACTTCAGCGAAATTTCTTATGGCAAGGGAAGCACTTCGGCAGGACACTGCCATCGGAAGACAAAAGCATCAAGGTGCGTCTCATTGCAGAAAGAAAAAAAAAAGGGGGGAGCAGAGTGGAGAAGCCCTCCATAAGGAGAAATCCAGTTTTATTGATTGAATGCTTCTTAAAGACAAAAGGGAAAAGAAAAATTGCAATAAAAGAAAAATACAGAGTCAGAGGTCTCAGACCTCTGAAATGGGAGTTGGGGAGCTCGGTGTTCTTGGAAGGGGAGCTACGGTGGCAGTGGTAGTGGGAGAGGGCCCAGCTTCGTCTTCAGACGCCTCATCCAAGAAGCTGAGGTCGAGCTCAAGAAATTTCTTGACCACCTTCTCTTGACAGAGCTCGAACCCTTTGATGAATGCTTCTTGGCCGAACTTGACGTTCAGGTCCCTCATCTCTGCAAAGGCCTTGAACTCCTCCACTGCTAGGACCCTGGCCTCCGAGAATAGAACCAGAATCTGCTCCGTCAAATTTGTGACCTCGGCCTCCGCCTTCCTCACCATCTCCTCCGAGGCCTGCTTTTCTTTCTCAAGGGCCTCTTGGAGGTTGGCTACCTCGACAACCTTTTCTTTGAGGCGGGCGGCTTCGGCCCGGTGACCCTCCTCCACCTGGATGGCATCCCTCCTCATCTGGTTCATCGCCTCGATGTTGGCAAGGAGCTGATGCCCAATCTGCAAGGGCGGCTAGGAGGTCAGAATGAAAGTTAAGAAGCTAATTAGATGAAGGTGCAAGGGGAAGGAGGAAAGTGAATCTGTTTACCTCGAGAAAGGACCCTAGAGAGTCCCAAACCCACTATTCGGGATCGGCACGAACGATCCTCTGGACGACTTCGGGCAGGACGCAGTCGTCGACCAGTTGCTTTATCAGGTCCCTGTCATTAAAGGGATTCTCCCCCGGCTCTTCTTCAGAACCGTGGGACTCTTCGATGGTGGCTCGACGGCTACTCACCCTGCGGGCCACCATCTTTTTTCTCCTCCCCCTCTCGACCCCTAGCACCTCCTCGAAGCGAGCCCCTGAGGCGGGAACCTCAGCGGGAGAACTCCTTGAAGAGGCCCAGGGAGCCGGGGGCTCAGCGTCTGAAGGAACGTCGACCGCGAGGGCCGCCTGGGCAGGCGTGACCGAGCTCGTCTCCTCCGTTCTGGCCTTCTTTGCTGATCCGGAGGCCGCGGCGCCTTTTCTTTTGTGAGCCTTGAGGCCCCTGGCAAGCATCCGTGCTGCTTCGACGTCCATTCCTAAAAAAAAAAAAAAAAAGAGAAAAAAAAAGAAGAGAGAGAAAAAGAGATCAGTAATGGAAGCGAAAAAGGAAGAAGTGACGCATGAAAAAAAAAAAAAGAGAAGAAGAGCAGGAGAAAAGAAGAGGAAAGGAAAGATGGGATACTCGTAGGATCCAGGGGGCTCAGGCCAATGTTGAACAAAAACTGCTCCTTCAGAAGGTTGGGAAGGGAAGGAGTTGAGTAACTAAGAAGCTTCTGGACGGCCTGAAGGTCGTCCTTCCTCAGGCTAGGAGCCCGGCAGACAGAGTCCCTTAGGGAGCCCCAAGGGGGCAATCCCAGCCTCAAGGTCGGGCATTGGACGAAGAGGTACTTCTCCTTCCAGTTGTGGATTGAAGAGGGAGCACCTTTCAGCAACCCCTTCTTACCAAACTGGGGGGAGAAATACCACCAGTCCTTCACCGAGGGGTGGAACTTGAAGGTGTAAAAATACCTAAACAAAGAAAGAGATGGCTGAACTTCGACTACGTGGCAAAGAGAGAGGAATCCTATCAAAAACCTAAAGAAATTCAGCACGATCGAAGCTAAAGAAATGTCTAAAAAATAGAAAAGAGCGACGACTAAGGACGGGAGCAGAAGTTGGAGCCCAGCACGGAAGGCCTCTTGGTACAGGCAGAAGCGGCCAGGTGGGGGGGTGCTAGCCCGATCGGCGGGACCAGGAAGCTCCAGATCATACTCCGGAGGAACTCCATACTGAACCCTTATCAGTAAAAGTTCATCCGGAGTCAGAGAACAGGGGATGGCGCCCGACACAAAAATTGGGTGAGGCCCAGCCCTAGATGTGGGTTCGTCTACAGTATGAGGGTTCTGGGGGGCTGAGGCGGACGAACTCCTGGAACCACTAGAGGTGGAGGTGCCGGAAGATATTTCAAACAAAGACCCTAAAAATCCTGGAGAAATCAGACGGAATAAGAGGCGAAAGGTTCGCGGGGATCAAACCAGAGGAATGCGGCAGAAGAAAAATGGAGGAGAAGGGGCACCTAGATGGCAAGAAAAGGAACGAAAGTTTTGGGACTAACCTAAGTCGCTCTGAAGGATGCAGAGGTGCGAGGACAGGGATGACTCGAAGAACGCTTAGGGCCAAGGTGGACGCCAAGGAGGGTCAGAGCTCTCAGAGAGAAGGCAGACACCGACAGAACTTTCAGGCGGAATGAGACTCCTGAAGGCAGAAAGGCGGGTTTAAATAGACCCTAAGATCTGATGCTATAATGATCGTGGATCTCCCCAGGCCGACCCACGCTCGCCATGTGTCCCACTTGCCACGGCAGGCAGCTAAAAGCGGCTGACAGCTGACAAAGCCGTTATTGCACCGTACCTGGGCCAGCGCTCCAGCGAGAATTCTGAAAGGTCCCTTCGGATCGCCCCGATTTGAAAAGAATCCAGCACGCGCGCATTAAATACCAGAATATCTGAGGGCGATCGTGCACAGGATTCAAGAGGACAACTTCGACTGTGAAAATTTCTCTGTACTTCCTTCATTCGAAACTCGAACTCGGAAGTAGGGGGACTGGTGTTGGGTATAAAATCCCCCCCCAGTCGAAGTTCGTGACAGGAGTAACCCTCCAGGGATGCTACCGACTTCCGACCTTTGGCGACATCTTTCCGAACCTCTCCGACGGTCGAGCCTCCGTAACATTCCTAAGTTCTGCCGACAGATAAACCCCCACCAGTATCGACTGGATTCTTCACGATGGACGGACTCCACCCAAGTTTCCATGATGATCGACCACCTTCTAGACTTCGTCCGGACTCCTATGGGAGCCGGACTTCATCCCCGACTCCAACTACAGGAAGACTTCATCCAGACTCCTACGGGAGCCAGACTTCGTCCCCGACTCCAACTGCAGGAAGACTTCATCCGGACTCCTACGGGAGCCGGACTTCGTCCCCGACTCCAACTGCAGGAAGACTTCATCCGGACTCCTACGGGAGCCGGACTTCATCCTCGACTCCAACTGCAGGAAGACTTCATCCGGACTCCTACGGGAGCCGGACTTCATCCCCGACTCCAACTGCAGGAAGACTTCATCCGAACTCCTATGGGAGCCGGACTTCGTCCCTGACTCCAACTGCAGGAAGACTTCATCCGGACTCCTACGGGAGCCGGACTTCATCCCCGACTCTAACTGCAGGAAGACTTCGTCCGGACTCCTATAGGAGCCGGACTTCATCCCCGACTCCGACTACAGGAAGACTTCGTCCGGACTTCTACGGGAGCCGGACTTCATCCCCGACTCCGACTGCAGGAAGTCTTCGTCGGAACTCCTATGGAAGTCGAACTTTCGCCCAGAACTCCTGTTGCAGGTAGATCTCATCCGAACTCCTGCAAAGTCCAGACTCCGAATTTCTCCCGCAAGCGATCTACCCCGAGCTTCTGCTACAAGCAGTCTACTTCAAATTTCTACTACGAGTGGTCCGCATTGGATTTTCACTGTAAGCCTTCGCCCGAGCTCCCATTGTGGATGCATTCCTTCCGAATCTCTATTGCAGGCAGGCCTCGATGAGTTCCCTCAACAAATGATCCCCATCTGGGTTTCTACGGAGATCGGACTCCGACCGAACTCCTGTAGTGGATAGACTCCGAAAGAACTCCAACGGCACACGGATTCCAGTAGCTGGACCCCTCCAGTGGATGAACCTCTCCAGCGCCATCCGACATCCACTGCCGGTCGACCCTTTGCCGAATTCTGCGTGAAACCAAACTTCATCTACGAAAAGCCTCTGACTGAGCTCCTACAGCGGATGGCCCTCGCCTATAGTATTAACGCCCAACAGCACCCAACGATAGAAGGCTCGCCAGCAACATCCGAGCTCCTCTCAGATGGACAGCTACCCCTCTCCACCAGACGCTTCAATCGAGCTTCGGCCGATAGGCCTGGACTCCCTGACAGGCAACAGTAATGGCCATAACTCTGCTCCACTTCCTGCGATGGATACCGTGCGGCTCCACCACTCCCTGGCAGGCCACAGTAATGGCCACGACTCTGCTCCACTTCCTGTGATAGATTCCATGCAGCTCCTCCACTCTCTGGCAAGTCGCGACAACGGACGCCGCTCCACTCCCTGCGACAGGTTCCGCGTGGCAGGCCATGGTGATGGCCATGATTTCACTCCACTACTCTTCGTAACAAACTTCTCCTGGCCCCGAGCGGCCCACTGCCAGATGGTTACAAACGTCGCTCTCAGTTTGTTGCACCCTCCGCCTATAAAAGGGAGACCCCAGATACGTTATTCTTTAAGCTCTAATTTTTATCTCAAAACTCTGCTAAAATTTTTGTTCGAGCGCTCCATTCTTGTTGAGGCAGAGAACTAACTTGAGCATCGGAGGGTCTTGCCGGAGCACCCCCAACTCCGGTTTAGACTTTCTTTGTAGGTCCCGGCGACGACCACGACTCCCTCGACTCTAGCTTCTCTGACGCAGGTAGATTTTTGTACCAACATGGTCAATTTTGTATGCGAAGTGAAATACATTGCTGCATTCAATGCTGCAAAGGAGGTAGTGTGGTTGCAAAAATTTATTATTGAGATGAGAGTTATACCTTCTATTGATAGTCCTATTCTACTGTACTATGACAACTCTGAGGCCATAGCTCAGGCGAAAGAACCAAAGTCATACTAGCGCACCAAGCATATTCTGCACCATTATTGTTTGGTATGAGAGATCATGGATCGAGATGACATCGAGCTTCAGAAGATCGATGGAAAGGAGAACTTAGCCGACCTCTTCACTAAAGCTCTTGAGATCAAAGAGTTCGATGATTACAAATAGAAGATGGGTATAAGATACTGCCCCGATTGGCTTTAGTCCAAGTGGAAGTTGTTAAAAAATATATCCTAAAATCAATTGTTAGGATGATTGTGTTCTTTTTGTATATGAATTATTGATTGATAACTAAAAATTATTTTGATATTATTTATCATAAAGTTGTATCTTCATTAGAACTCTTATGTTGTGATGAAGTCCTTAGAACTATATTAGTAATCGATAAAGGAGGATTTATCATATAGTTCTTAAATATGTTTACGATCAAATGATACGTCATTATAAGATAATAATGATGTTTATCAAGTGGAGGTCATTGTGTGCCATATAGGTTGGTTGTCCTCTTAACCAAAGAGTGTGGTAATACTGGTATGACATATAAGTGAGATGTAGGAGTACATCATCACAGAACAAGTGACTCACCCGCTGAGCGCTCTGCTATAAAGAGCTGCTCACAAAGCATATAGGCATAAGTATCCCTTAGGCCTGAGATCATCATAGTGATTTGCAAGCAACTCACTGTGCTTTGGTATCAGACTATTTGAATTTCTAATACAGTGATGGAAGGCTGCTGGGTATAGTCAAGTACTTGCAAAGTCTGTGTGTGGATCAAGATGGAATTAATCCTTCTGAATTATAGGAGTTGATGTATCACTGTATTTTAATTTAGTAAAACTTTGGCCAGGATAATCTATGTGATAGATTTGAAATGTTGAAATATAATGTGGATGAAATACTCAAGGTTGACAGTTAACCCTAGATTGTCATAGAGCATTCAGGTTCAAAGGAATGAATCACGCAGTAACCATATGTATAGGTTCTAGAATATTCCCTTACGATTATTCAATTTATCCGGACATCGAAAACTATTGCTAGATGGTATCTTCGATTAGTGCAGGAAACGATTTCTGTGCTACTGATTTAGTGTTCGAACTTATGGAGTTACACACAAAAGTCAGGCGACGTAGAAAAGTATTAACCTATGTTTATATGTCAAATTTAGAAGTACTTGACTTGATAAAATATATAGACTAACTTGATTGAGAATTAAGTTATGGGTCAAATGGGATAAAAAAAATTGACTATGTCTAGCTAGCACTACACATGAGGTTCAGGTTCAATCCTGAGGATGAATAATTTTTGATCTATGATCCAAGGAGCCTATGAGAGATTGGATTAAAATACTAATTAATTTTATATTAGATCTGATTTAATTAGACTTAATTGGGTTCAAAATTTTAAGTCAAACTTGATCCTAAATCTTAAATAGTTTAGGATTAACAGTCTTTCGAAATTATTTCGAATTAGATTTGAATTGATCCAATTTTAGATTAGATTCTTATAGTCTATTTTTATTGAGACTCTGTCACCTTCATGGTCGATCAGCATCTGGTATGGTGCTGGTTGTGGACTGTCCCACATGGGTGTTGTTGGAAGTATGCCCTAGAAGCCAATCTTGGCTGACACATTTTATATTTCTAGGACATAATTTTGTACTTATTGGGTAGTTATATTATCATTCATGTCTATATGTCTATGAATCATCCAAGGGATTAAAAAGATGATGACACATATTCTCAAAGAGTTGAGAATTTAAGGTATATGTCATTGATGGTTGATTCCTAAATTGCTCCTGATCATAGGATCATCATGGGGATGGTGATTGATCTGGATAAATCAGTGTATGGATCGCTTTCTTTAGATAGATGGGTCTTGAGTCTGCAATGTAGAGACACTGGAACGAGAGTGCAGGTAGTTGTTAGAGAACAACTAGCACTGAGCGTGACTAACATGAGAAGTCATATGGATGTCTGCTCACTCGTTGGTGACTTTCTCGATACTGCAGTTGTATGACTGGTCCTTTGACTTAAGTGACACTATTGCTCGTAGTGAGATTGTTGGAGTTTGACTGACACATCAACATGGGTCTCAAAGAGTCTTTGTAGTAGATGTTGGTGATAGTTGGTCCACTGTAGGAGTGAGGTATGCATCAAGATGGGATCTATCGACCCTAGCAGAAGGGAGTAGTCCTATGGAATTTAAGAGACTGAGTCCTTAAGTCTATGGTCATAGCAGTGTGATTGATAAAAAAGAATTTTTATAGAATCATATATGGACTTAAGCTGATTGAATCTATCATATGATCGATGTTGAGGTTTGATGATTTATCCATGATCTGCCATCTGGTTAGGACTCACGATAGAGGGACTGAATCACACGTTAACTACACCTAAAGATTCATTTCAGTTCTACTGGATTGCCACTACATACTGTTAGGTGTCACTAGTAGATTGTGAGAGCTTACTAGGGTTGTTTTGGATCGACAATCCTTATTGAGTTAGAGTGAAATTATTTCGGTCCATTGAAAAGAGTTTCAATAATACGATGATAGAGATCATTGTATATCTCACTAACAGATAGAATTGAACCTATGGGGTCACACAACAAAGGGATTAGGCCTGGAATAAGAAATTGAATTTATGAAGTATCAATTGGATTTAGAGAAATCTTTTGGGTTTATGGTAACCTTGCTAGCACATGGTTGGACCCAATTTCTCTTTCTGTTGAGATTACTTATTTGATAAGTTAATTCTAACTTAATTACCTGCTAATAATTTATATGAATAAGATTCATGAAACTCTAATTATTGGGTGTCTAAGGTTATGAATCACATAAATTAAGGATGCAAATCCCTTATGAATCTCCTTAATAATTATTATGGGGTGCCACCTTGATTTGATCAATTTGGACATGTCCATTGATTAGAGGGCCTTTTATTTTCATATGGGATATCTCTTGGGTGTATTTTGGGGTGTCTAATTATGAGTGCAAGGGCTCCAATTGTTGGTACCTAATGGGCTTCCTAATGTAAGTTGGATAACTTAAGTTAATATGAATCCTAATGCAAGTAGGACTTGTATTATGAGATTGAATAAGATTCAATCTTTATGCCTATTTAAAGAGACCTCCCCCAAAAGTCCCTAGAGCATCAAAATCAGCAGTCTCTCACATCCAAAGGCTCTCCCTATACCCTCTCTTTCTCTCCCTTTCTCTTCTCTTGGGTGTTCTATACACCCCTTCCTTGGGACACGCATCCCAAGAAATTCTATGTCCAAGGGAATTTGGGTGCCTCTTTCTTACTAGTTTCTAACATCTAGTAGTAGCACATAGTAAGGAAAACTCTAGAGAAGAGGAGAAGAAGAAGATCAAGGAGAAAGATCAAGTATTGATCGCGATCCAGACTTTATTCAAATTCAACAGGCTGAATTTTGGAGAACCAAAATTTAGTTTAAAGAGGATTGTTCCAGGCTGATCCCAAGTGGATACTCGTAGAGGTTGGATACTTATATGGCTAAGAGAGAGTCTCTTCTCTTCCAAATTCAGTTTTGAAGAAAAGGATTGCGAAACAGGTATGTGATTTGATCACAATCTGAATTTTAGTATTTATCAATTTCAGAATATGAAACAGATCATGTGGTTTTATATTTTTATGTATGCAAAATTAAGATTAAAATTATTTTAATCTTATTCTCTACTGTAGTATTTAGAAAATAAAATTTTTGAAATACATATGCATGCATCAAACCCCAAAATCCAACAGGTGTGGGTATGGATGCAAAATGATCGGGTGGGCTCACTTATAAGTGACCTACCCACATGAATGGGATGTCCCATGGACGCCCCATTCAGAGCTCTTTTAGGTGATGAAAAAAATAATTTAAATAAAAAAAATTAATAAAAAAATAAAAAAATGGTCACATTGAGTTGAGAAGGTCGTGGAGGGTCTATGTAAATTTTGATGTAATTTTTGACAAAAAAATTCAATGGATAAAAATTCAAGAAGGTATCTAAATAGTATTAAAAAATTTTTAATGACTTGAAAAATCCTCAAAAAATGATAGATGGCTTCCAAAATTAGGATAATAAAATTAAAAATTTTTAGAAGAATTTTGGGAGTGAATTGTGATAGAAATTCAAATAGAAGGATCTAAGATGCCCAATTCTCTCTTAATTTCATAAAATTTATTTTCATTAAGGACTTTAGTGAAAATATCAGCTAATTGATTTTCTGTATTTATGTATTCAAGCATTATATCTTTATTTTGAATATATTTTCTTATAAAATGATGTCTAATTTCAATATATTTTGACGTAGAGTGTTGAATTGGATTTTTGGTTAAATTGATGGCACTAGTGTTATCACATTTTATGGGAATATTTTTAAGTTCAATGCCAAATCCATGAGCTGTTGCTTAACCCACAAGATTTGAGCACAGCAACTTCTAACTGTAATGTATTCGACCTCGACCGTAGTCAAAGCCACTGAATTTTGCTTTTTGCTAGACCAGGAGATTAAGTTTACTCCTAAAAATTGGCAAGTTCCACTAGTATTTTTTCTATCAAGTTTACATCCAGCAAAGTCAGTATCTGAAAAACCTAATAAGTCTATAGATGATTATTTTGAAAATCAAAGACCTAGATTTTGTGTTCCTTTTAAGTATCTAAAAATTTTTTTAACAGCATTTAAGTGTGATTCTTTAGGATTTGATTGATATCTAGCACACATACATACACGGAATATTATATCAGGTCTACTTGCAGTTAGATATAATAAAGATCCTATCATATCTGTATAAAGTTTTGTACCAACACTTTTACCATGCTCATCCTTTTCTAATTTACAGGAAGGGATCATAGGGGTACTTATAATTTTTGAGCTCTCCATTCCAAATTTTTTTAATAGCTCTCTTGTGTACTTACTTTAGATGATGGAGATCCCTTCCTTCATTTGTTTGATCTGGAGTCCGAGGAAGAATATGAGTTCTCCCATCATTCTCATTTCGAACTCCCCCTGCATAAACATGATAAATTCTTGGCATAAATTTTTATTAGTAGACCCAAATATAATGTCATCAACATATATTTGTATGACTAGAATTTCTTTATCTTTTCTTTTTATAAAAAGAGTAGCATCAATTGTTTCTCTTAAAAAATTATTTTTTAATAAAAATTTACTTAATCTTTCATACCAAACTTTAGGAGCTTATTTTAATCCATATAATACTTTATTTAATTTAAATATATGATCTAAAAATTTATGATTTTCAAAATCAGAGGATTGTTCAACATAAACTTCTTCAGCAATATAATCATTTAGAAAAGTACTCTTAACATCCATTTGAAATAAATTAAAATTTATAAAGCAAGCAAAAGCAAGTAGCATTCTTATAGCTTCTAGTCTAGCAATAGGAGTAAATATTTCATCAAAATTAATTCTTTTTTGTTGATTATATCCTTTAGCAACCAATCTTGCTTTATTTATTATAACATTTCCATCTTCATCTAATTTATTTCTATATACCCATTTGGTTCCTATTATTGGATGATTTTTAGGTCTTGCAACTAGTGTTTATACATTATTTCTTTCAAGTTGATTTAATTCTTTTTGTATGGCAATTATCCAGTTATTATCTTTTTCAGCTTCATCTATTATTTTAGGTTCTAAGTGAGAAATAAAAGCTACATAACTGCAAATATCTCTAAGTAAAGATCTAGTTCTTACACTTTGTGTCGGATCATCAATTATTAATTCTTTAGGATGATTGTGGACATATCTTCATTTTCTTGGAAGATTACCTATGTCTTGAGGTTGCTCTTGAATGTTCTGATCATTGATATTTTCATCCTCATATTTTTCATCCATCTAATCTTTGTTTTGTTAATCCATGTCATTTAGGGTGAGCTCCTTCATTCCATCTTCTATGATACGTATATCATCAGCACCCTTTCTCTTTCTTGATGGAAGATCATTAGTTTCATCAAAAACAACATGAATTGACTCTTTCACTACTAGTGATCTCTTATTAAATACTTTAAAAATTTTACTAGAAGTGGAGTAGCCAAGAAAGATAGCTTCATCAGATTTAACATCAAATTTATCTAAGCTATCTTTGCCATTATTCAAAATAAAACATCGATAACTAAAAATATGAAAATAACCTATATTAGGCTTTCTACCCTTCCATAGTTCATAAGGTGTTTTCTTTAAAATTGGTCTTATTAAGGCACGGTTTAGAATGTAACATGCTGTGTTAATTGCTTCTGCCCAAAAATACTTTGGGAGCTTGCTTTCACATAGCATGGTACGTGTCATTTCTTCTAGTGTTCTATTTTTTCTTTCAACTGCTCTATTTTGTTTTGATGTTCTAGGTGCTAAAAAATTATGATCTATGCCTTTTTCATCACAAAATTTTTCAAAGTCTTTATTTTCAAATTCAGTTCTATGATCACTTCGAATAGAAATAATTGGTAAACCTTTTTCATTGAAAACTTTTCGGTAAAACTTAGAGAATGTAGAAAATGCTTCATCCTTAGAAGGTAAAAATAAAATCTAAGTAAAACACAAAAAATCATTAATGATTATAAAACCATATCCTTTTCCTCCTAGACTAGTTATGCTTGTAGGACCAAATAAATCTATATGCAAGAGTTGTAGAGGTTTAGAATTTGAAATAATATTTTTATATTTAAAAAAAACTCTTGTTTGTTTACCTAATTGACATGCATCACATATTTTATTTTTATCAAAATTAATTTTTGGCAAACCAAAAATCAAATCCTTTTTAATGATTTTAGAAAATATATGCATACTAATATGTGCAAGCCTACGATGCCGAAGCCAACTAGTCTCATTAATTTTAGCATTCATGGCCATAAGACATTGCATGTTTTGTAAAGAGAGATTATCCAAATCAATCATGTAAACATTGCTATGCCTATGTCCAATGAATCTAGTGCTAGCATCAGTGGGACTAGTTACAATGCACATAGATGATTCAAAAACTACTTTATAACCTTTATCACACAATTGACTAATACTTAACAGGTTATGTTTAAGACTATCTACAAGTAAAATATTTTTAATACAAGTGGAGAGAGTGATACCAATGTTATCGATACCAATGATTTTTTCTTTGCCATTGTCTCCAAAGATGACCATCCCTCCATTCTTGACTTTCAATATGATGAATTGTGATTCATCACCTATCATATATCTTGAGCATCCACTATCAAGATACCACTTCATTTTTATTGCTTGGGATGCAAGACATACCTGCACACATGAGATCAAATCTTAACTTTTGGTACCCAAGCTAATTTGGGTCCTTTGGGGTTAGTCACAATGGTTCTTTTTAGAACCCATATTTTCTTAACCTTTCTACCATTAAATTTATTTGATGAACATGTATATGCTTTATGCCCTACCATACCACATCTAAAACAAGTAATATTTGACAAATTTCTTATGGATTCATTGACAAAAATATTTTTGAAGGATTTTTATTTTTTTAGAGTATTGTAGCCAAGTCTTGCTTTATCATATACAGCCTTTTGACTGTCGTAATTATCTGAAGTTTGTTTGAACTTAAAGTAAATTTGTCAACTATAGATTTTAACTTTGATATCTCTTCTTTTAGTTTTTGATTTTCTTTTATAAGAGTTTCATTTTGACTAGAGAGTTCATCTTTTTCTTTTATTAGTGATTGATTCTTTAGATCTAATTCTTTATTTTTTTTATCAATTTTTTTTCCTTACTTAATTCATGGTTTCTTGATTTTAGATTTTTATTTTTTATTTTTAATTCTTCTAGGTCATTTAAGAGTTCATGAAAAGCTTCTAATAATTCATCATAAGTAAATTCAAGTTGAGTTTCAGATGATACCTCATTTTTGTGTGCCATAAGGCACAAGTTGGCTTCTTTCTGGGTTTCTTTATCAGTGGTGGAGTCATCACTGTCACTCCACATAGCCATCATGGCCTTCTTCTTCTTGAACTTCTTTTGGCCTTTTTTGAGCTGAGGGCATTCTGATCTAAAGTGGTCAAACTTCTTGCACTCAAAGCAAATTATGGGTTACTCCTTTTCTTTCTCTTTACTTAGCTCCCTCTTAGCTGGTGGCCTTTTCTTGGTTCCTTATCTTTTCTTTCTCATGAACTGTCTGAATTTTTTGATGATCAGAGCCAAGTCCTCATCTTCTTCACTGTTGTCTGATTTTTTTGAGTCATCTTCTTCTTGAGCTGTTGACTTGAGGCCTATGGTCCTCTTTCTTTTAGTTTTCTCCTCAGTATGCTACTTCATGGTCAGTTCATAGGTCATGAGGGATCTAAGCATTCCTCCAATGGTAGAACATTCAAGTCTTTGACCTCTTGGATTGTAGTGACTTTCACTTCCTATGATCTTGGTAATGACCTGAGCATTTTTCTCATAAGATCACTGTTAGAGTAACATTTGCCAAGACTTTTTAAGCCATTTATGATGTCAGTGAACCGAGTGAACATTTGAATTATTGATTCTTCAGGTTCCATTTTAAACAGTTCATAGTTGTGTACAAGCATATTGATTTTAGATTCTTTTACTTGATTTGTGCCTTCGTGTCTGACTTCTAGCCTATTTCAATTTTTTTTAGCAGACATGTATGTGAAAATATGATTAAATTCATTAGCATCCAAAGCACAATATAAAATATTCATGGCTTTAGTATTGAGCTGAGCCATTTTCTTATCAAAATCATTCCATTCACCTTCTGACTTAGGGATAGACATGCCATCAATCAATTTGGTGGGTGTATATGGTCTATTTACTATGACACTCCATATGTCATAGTCAAGTGCTTGAATGAAAATTCTTATCCGAACCTTTTAATAGGTGTAGTTTGACCCATTGAAAAGTGAAGGTCAATTTGTGGATTGCCCCTCAGATAGGGATGTACCAAATTAGGCTGCCATAGATCTTTAGCTCTTGATGGTTAAATCAAGCAAGAACTAGAGCATTGGGCTCTGATACCACTTGTTGCCCAGATATGGAGCCCAAGAGGGGGGGTGAATTGGATCTTTTTAAAATTTTAAAGATTAAACTACTTAAGCAATGTGCCAAGATGAAAGATGAAGTATATCAACTTATAATAGAAATAAAATCAAAAATAAATAAGAAGTAAGCAAGTAATAAGCACAAAGAACAAGAAAAGAGAGGCAAGCATAACAAACACAAAGGATTTATTATGGTTCGGTGCCAACCTTACACCTACATCCACTCCCCAAAGTTTTTACTTAGGAATTCAATTCACTAAATGGATAACAATGGATTACACCACATCGGACACCTCTGACCCTTGCCTTTCAAGCAAGAACACTTATTTCTCGGGTACAAGACAATCCTCAACACTCCGATTCAGGGTTTGGATCAATCCAAATGAGTTTTGAAATCCTCCAAAACTCAAACACCCAAAAACTATTTGAGAAAAATAGAGTATACAAATTTCAGCATACAAACTCCTTAAATACACACAATAAAAGCAATAGAAATACAATACTTAAGGGGTGGAAGCCTTTGCTATACACTCTCAATGAGTTCCACACTTGATTGCAGTTGGAGAGTAGTTGGTGAAGTACTTAAATGCTTCAATCTCTCTCTTAGGGCTGAAAATAGTTTTTTTTGGATTTAATCTTTGAGCTTGCAAAAATTTTGTGATTTTCTACTTTATAAGAATATTTATAGTTGTCATTTACCCTTGAGAATGTCTTAGAGTTGGTTTAGAGCTGTTGGAGTGTGTTTAATATGCATTAAATGCATCAAAAATGGACTGAAAACTAGCTGTTATGTGTGCTCGTAAAAATAGAGCGTCCCACTAGCATTGGGGCATCCTATGGGGTGTCCCAACTGGCCAGACAGAAAGTTCTACTTTCTGTTTTGGTCTCAAGATCTCAGAGGGGCATCCCAATTATATGGTATGTCCCAGGTGGGTCATCCCATAGCGTGCCATGACCCAAAACATTGCATGCCGGCTGCCTAACAGAAGGGGATGATCCAGGTGGGTTGTCCCATCATGTTCTAACCCAGTTTTTCATGCATTTAAAGTTTGAAACTTACCAAAACTCATCCAAACACTCTCAAATGAATTCAAATCAGTTTGGACACTCTCAAAAGCCTTCAAAACTTCATCAACTTGCTAAAACTTTAATTTTTGATATATTTGATGAAGCTTTTCAAACCCAATCTCTTGGACTACTTAAAATATCATAAAAATAATTTTTAAATATAAAAAACTCATTAGTAGTCTCTTTAAATAGTTTGTGATCATCAAAATTAATTTTTAGAGCAACAAATACCCTCAGATGGATCCACTAAGGTCCAGACTTGGTTCGAGTGCATTGAGTCAATTTTTGACTTCATCGTATCTAATAATTTCTCAAAATTGATGTCAGACATCACTTTGTCAAAGGTGGTAGGATCATCACTATGACCCTTCTCTCTCATAAGGAATATTTTTTTAACTTCCTCTGTAAGCATATCTATGTACCTTTCAGGAGGTCGGGAGATCCTACTAGATCTACGAGGTGGTAGAGGAACATCAACTACTGGCTTATGGACTACTGATTTCTGAGGATCTATAGCTCTTGGCTCTTCAGAGACTTTCTCTTCGAGCTCCACTAACCTTCCACTGTTGCCATCCTAGATAAACTATTTTTTTAGGAATACAGTATTTTGACTCACAATCACATTATGGTTTTGTGGAAAGTAGTAGTATCCCATAGATTTTTTTGGATACCTCATAAAGCAAGCTATAATAAATCTATCCTCTAACTTATCCACCATGTCTCTTGACATAGGCTGAACATCCTCAAGTCTTAAGATAACCTAGACTCGGCTTCTTACCGAACCATATCTCTGCAATGTGGTAGGAACGGACTTTGATGGAACTCTATTCAATAAGTGAATAGTAGTTAACAAGGTATGTTCTCAAAGAAATAAAGATAGATCAGTGAAGCTTATCATGGACCTGACCATATCCAATAGGATCCTGTTCCTCTTTTCGGATACCCCGTTGAGCTGAGGTGTTCCAAGAGGCATCCATTGGGAGACTATTGATGCATAGTCGTTGATAGCACCAAAAATAACTCTACTCACTATGTAGGTAGGATGAGTCGAGATCATATCCTCAGAGATCTTGAGCTAAGTTGAGATTGCAAAATAAAAGAAAGAAGCATTGTTTTTGATTTAGAAAATAAATTATCCTAAAATTGATGTAATTAAAAAATAAAGAGCTTAAGAGTTTTGAATTAATTTTGCACTAGCAGAGTTGTATCTCTTTTTTTAATTAAATAGATACGATTAATCTTAGAAAAAATACCTATCTTTCCTCAGCACGCTCCGTATCCGTAGATCACGGCGCGTCTCTGGAAAGTACTAGGTAAACAACTCTTCTTTCCTCGACACGTCCCGTATTCGTAGATCACTGCACGTCTTCGGAAAGTAAAAGTTGTTCCTAATATTAATCTAACAAGAAAGCATAAATAAAAGCATATGAAATGGAGCAAATAAAGAACTCATGACGATTTAAATAAAAAGCATAATCTTTATTGCATATAAAGAAATATAGGAAAGTTTAGAACAATAAACCATCTCTGTGTCGTTACAAAATTTTTTCTCCACTTTCGAGACTGCTAGCCTAGCTGGTCATGAAGTAGTCCCTTTCTATTCCTCTATGCAAGGCTCTAGAAGAATTTCTGGGCTCCCCCTCCAATGGGAGTACCAAAGTCATTTTATAGGTGTTAGGAGGGAGGAGTTTTACATGGTTTTTCGATGTGGGACTAAAAAAAATACTAATGACTAAAAAATAGATGGATGAGATGAAAAGATCACAAACAGATAAAGAAAATATAAATTTTTCCACTTGAAGTATTTTCAAATAAAAATTTTTTTCTTTTAATTTGCTCGCCGCTGTGTCTGCCATGCCAAATTCTCCTCGCGAACCCGCCATCCCGCGTGCCCACTGCCACGCCCGCCGTGCGCATGCCTGCTCGCATCCGCCCGCTGTGCGTCCGCCCGCTCTCACGTTGCGTCCGCACCGCGCACTCGCCCGCGCACTTGCCCGCTGTAACGCCGCATCCAGGAATAGCATGAACTTCACGCTACCTTTTTTATTCCACTTCCAAAAAGAAACTTTTGTTTCTTCACAATGACATCTATATCCTTTTTGGATTCCTTGCATAGTATCTTCATTTTCTATAATACCGGATGCGTCTTTCTTTTATTTTAATTTTATTTTAAGTCCAATTTTTTTCAAACTTGAGTCTTTTTGATCTATGAATCGGACTCTTTGTATCGACGAGTATCTTTCCTGTAAAACATAAAAAGAAGCATCAAATTTTTAATAAATAAAATAAATTAAATATAATTTTCTACTTTAAATGACTTAAATTAAGTGTTTATCACACCTTTCAACTTGAATTTTACTCGTCCTCGAGTAAAATAGATATATCAGTATTGTGTACCGACTCGATCTTAAATCAAAAGTTAGGTTAGGCATCCCAAATGGTAGATGATACCTGATCAGACCATTAAAGAGATATTTCATTGGATTATCAATTTGACCCAATTAGTGGCTGAGTATTAACTAAAGAAATTTCAAGAGCTTTTCTTTCACCAACTCCCCACTTTACTCTTTAAATCATCTAACTTAATGGGAAAGAGGTTTATTATCTTCTTGCAATTTAGTCTCCTTAATATATATATATATATATATATATATATATATATATATATTTTAACATTGCCTACCTTTTTACGTGAACCACAATGCTTACTTAGGCGAAAGGGCCCGGTTACTCAGTAGGAAACCAATGTTGTTGTTGTTGTTGTTTTTTTTTTTTTTTAAATAAAATTTTAAGAAGAATTTTTTGCATACCTCGACCTTTCCAATCAATTTCTCATGAAGCAGATTCTTTATTGAGATCAGTAAGAAGAGGGTTGTAGAATCACTCCTAAAATTTGGTCTAGTCTAAACCCTACCATTCATTGGGTTTTCTTAATAATTTATTTCTCAGTATCTCTAAAATTATCTTGATCATTAATCATTCATTATTTAGGATGCCTAATTGACTCTTAATCAAAATAAAATTTGGATACACAAAACTAATTATTTCTGACCATACTCGAGGATTTGATTAATTTCCTCCCCCCCCAACTTAATCTACATTGTCCTCAATGGAGTAGAAAAGTAAAGAAAATAAAAGATGAGAGTGCACCTAGGATAATTTTGCTTCAGAAGTTGAAGATAGCTTCATTGATTAATAGGCTCTTGTTCTAAATTCCTGTAGCTGCAGTAAAGTAAGAAAAATATGAAATCATTGGGTTGCCTCCCAACAAGCACTAAGTTTTACGTCTTCAGCCAGACGTTAAGTTTATTGACAGACTCTTCCATACAGAGTGGTCCTTTATTCTTTAAAAAAAATGATGATCAGTGAAAACAAAATAGAAGAAATTTGGGTTGCCTTCCAAAAAGCGCTAAGTTTAATGTCTTCAGCCAGACGTCATATGCATTAAAACCAACAAAAGGTGGGCAATGGCTCATACTTGATTGTCCATGGAGGAGTGATTTTATCGTGTGGTGTATCCAACAATGTGTTAACTTCTTTCATATATCCCTCAAAGTCATACACTCCAAAGTGAGCCAAGCAAGTATCTAAGGGGTCAGGTGCTAGAATTGTGGGTGTTGCATCTTCTATAATGTCTTCTAGTGTATCTACTTCGAAGCAACTATCCATTGATGGTCCTTGGGAAGCACCAAACACATTCAGTCTCAGTTTCTTATTCCCAAACGATACGTCCATGACTCCTGTCCTACAATTAATGCATGCATTTGCCGTAGCTAGGAAGGGTCATCTTAAGATAATGAGAATTTGTCTTGGGTTGCCACTTAGTTCCATGTCGAGAACCAGAAAATCAACTAGAAAGTAAAACTTATCTACCTTGACCAAGACATCCTCAAGCATTTCACATGGTTCCTTAATTGATCTGTCGGCTAACTGCAGTGTGACTGATGTGGGTTTCAGTTCTCCAAATCCAAAAAATTCATACACCGAACTAGGTAAAAGATTCACACTTGCCCCTAAGTCTAGAAGAGCTTTTTCAATGTGGTAATCTCCTATAACACAGAAAATGATGGGGGCTCCTAGATCCTTAAGCTTTGGAGGAGTGGTATGTTGGAAGACAGAACTAGCCTGTTCAATGAGGCATATTTTCTTTGGGATTTGTGATCTAGATTTACGTTTTTGGGTGCACAAATCCTTCAAAAATTTGACATAAGCAGGGACCTATTTGATTGCATCTAGAAGGGAAAGATTAATTTGGACTTGCTTAAACAATTCCAACATCTCATCGAGTTTTCCTCCCTTCTTATCTGCTGGAATAGGGGCTTTCAGGGCATCCGAAAATGGGGCTTTAGGCAAGTAAGATGATTCTGATGCAGTTGGTTCCTTCTCTATTTTAAGGTCCTTCTTGTTCTTGGGTGATTTGAATTTGGTTAAAGGTTTAGGATCGATCTCATTGGTTTTACTAGTGTGTTCAATGACCTTTCCATTTCTCAAAGTCATGATTGATTTGGCATGTTCAGAAAAAGCTTCTGGGATATTAGAACTTTCAATCACAAATTGACCTCTTGGGTTGCTCTCGGGTTGACTAGATAATTTTTCTCCTTCCCTCCTACTGAATGCAGTCGCTAGTTGACCTATTTGGGTCTCTAGCTTAGCAATGGATTGTGTGTGGGAGTTAAGGATCTGAGTGTTGACTTCTAATCATTCTAGTGCTTTCAAAACTTTTTTTTCAAAAGCTGAGCTGTGACCAGTAGTAGACGGTTGAGGAGCATTTTGAAATTGATGGTATGGTCCATGCCTATATGTTGGGTCCTGATATTGAGGTCGAGGTGTGGCAGGGTCAACCATTGGTTGTGGTCTCCAAAAAAAATTTGGATGATTTCTCCAGCCCGGATTGTACGTACTAGAATAGGGGTTGTTCCTTAGTCTATGAGTAGTTTGGGCTTGATGGACTTGTTCTTGTACATGTTCATGAAACTGTGGTGCAACCGGACAATCATTCACACAATGAGTGGGGCTCGAACACAATGCACATATATCTTGTATCTGACGGGATGGAGAAGGTGACTGTCCTATACTTAATAATCGATCTAACTTTTGGGATAATTCATCTACCTTATGATGGATATCTATGGCATTTCCTACTTCATATATTCCACCTCTCTTTGGGTTTAACATGGGTTTATCTCTAATAGAGGCAGACATATGATGTAATGAATTTTCACTTAAAATTTTAAACAGTTGCCATGCCTCATCCTCACTTTTCAGCATGAATGTCCCACCGCATGATGTATCGACCATTTGTCGATGTCTTTCAGATAGCCCATCATAAAAATATTGGATTAACTGCCACTTGGGTACAGCATGGTGGGGATATTTTCTAATAAGGTCCTTTAATCTCTCTCATGTTTCATGAAATATTTCTCCATCTAATTGAGAAAAACTAGTTATGGCTTTTCTTATTTGATTAGTTTTTTCTATGGGAAAATATTTCTTGAGAAACTCTCCTTGCAACTGGTCCCAGGTTGATATAGTCATGGAATCCAAATTATGTAGCCAGTATTTGGCTTTGTCCTTAAGTGAGAAAGGGAATAATTTTAACCTAAGAGCATCATTGGAGAAGTTGTGAATTTTGACAGTTGAGCATATCTCAAGAAATTTTTCAAGATGTTTATAAGGGTCCTCATTACTAAGTCCATAAAATGAAGGTAACATTTGGATTATACTGGACTTAATTTCATATTGAGTGGCCTCCACAGGGGGCACTTGAATACAAAGAGAGTAGGTATATGTGGAAGGAGTAAAGTACTCCTTTAGTTGCTTGGGTGAATCATTCTCCTAATTTCGGTCCATATTTTTACGTCTGTTGGCTCTAAAGGTTCTTTCTATTTCTGGATCAAAAGGTTGGATTTCTGATCGTAACGATCTACGGCCAAGCATACACCTTACAATTATACTTTAGAGCAAACACAGAAAATTTTAGTTTTTATAATATATATATATTTTTATAATAAAGTGAGAAAAGAGTGAAGAAAATCTAAAGAGAAGAACCTAAGAATCTTAAATCTATGAAAAGAAAAAAATTAGTTAATGTTTAGATGTTAATTGCAATCAACTTAAACAAGCATAGACTCTCTATCCTAAGGTTAACTTAGATCTAGACAGCTCCTAACTTTCAAGACCGCCTTTGAGCACTCCAAGCTCAAGACTGACTAACTGACTCGACCAGGTAAGCATAAGATGTGGGAGGTTTCCTGCTTGTTTCTTTTCTTAGACACCAACTGAGTTGGCCAGATCAGTCAACGGAACCAATTGAAAACCACTTTCTTTAACCACTTGCCTTAGACACCGAGCAATTAACCAATCCGCACTCGGTTCAACTCTAGGGCTTTCTTATCCTATTGAGCTCGAAATCCTTAGGGGTCAACGTCTAATTAATTTTAGATTAAGGTCTAGGTTATGCAAATGCAAGATAGTGATTTGTGGGCCAAGGAAGGGTGATCAAATCCCCACCTTATCTGATTAATGGGTTATTGCCCTTAAGATTAATTATGGAGATGAGATGCAAAGAAACACGGTGTCCAATCAAGTTAGAAATTTTTATATTTAAGGTTACGCTATTTTAGTTAAGTGTTATGAAATGTCAGTGATTTTTTTTTTTTAATTCAACCATACCAAGGTCCCCGGCAACGGTGCCAAAATTTGATGCGTAGTCGTTGATAGCACCAAAAATAACTCTACTCACTACGTAGGTAGGATGAGTCGAGATCGTATCCTCAGGGACCTTGGGCTAAGTTGATATTGCAAAATAAAAGAAAGAAGCATTGTTTTTGATTTAGAAAATAAATTATCTTAAAATTGATGTAATTAGGAAATAAAGAGCTCAGGAGTTTTGAATTAATTTTGCACTAGCAGAGTTGTATCTCTTTTTTTAATTAAATAGATACGATTAATCTTAGAAAAAATACCTATCTTTCTTCAGCATGCTCCGTATCCATAGATCACGGCGCATCTCTGGAAAGTACTAGGTAAACAACTCTTCTTTCCTCAGCACGCCCCGTATCTGTAGATCATGGTGCATCTTCAAAAAGTAAAAGTTGTTCCTAATATTAATCTAACAAAAAAGTATAAATAAAAGCATATGAAAGGAAGCAAATAAAGAACTCATGACGATTTAAATAAAAAGCATAATCTTTATTGCATATAAAGAAATACAGAAAAGTTTAGAACAATAAACCATCTCTGTGTCATTACAAAATTTTTTCTCCACTCTCGAGACTGCTAGCCTAGCTGCTCATGAAGTAGTCCCTTTCTATTCCTCTATGCAAGGCTCTAGAAGAATTTCTGGGCTCCCCCTCCAATGGGAGTACAAAAGCCTTTTTATAGGTGTTAGGAGGGAGGAGTTTTACATGATTTTTCAATGTGGGACTAAAGAAAATACTAATAACTAAAAAATGGATGGATGAGATGAAAAGATCACAAACAGATAAAGAAAATACAAATTTTTTCACTTGAAGCATTTTCAAATAAAATTTTTTTCCTTTAATTTGCTCGCCGCTGTGTCTGCCATGCCAAATTCTCCTCACGAACCCGCCGTCCCGCGTGCCCGCTGCCACGCCCGTCGTGCGCACGCCTGCTCGCGTCCGCCCACTGTGCATCTGCCCGCGCTCACGCCGCGTCCGTGCCGCGCACTCGCCCAGTGCGTTTGCCCGCTGTCACGCCACGTCTAGGAACAGCATGAACTTCACGCTACCTTTTTTATTCCACTTCCAAAAAGAAACTTTTGTTTCTTCACAATGACATCTATATCTTTTTTGGATTCCTTGCATAGTATCTTCATTTTCTATAATATCGGATGCATCTTTCTTTTATTTTAATTTTATTTTAAGTCCAATTTTCTTCAAACTTGAGTCTTTTTGATCTATGAATCGGACTCTTTGTATCGACGAGTATCTTTCCTGTTAAACATAAAAAGAAGCATCAAATTCTTAATAAATAAAATAAATTAAATATAATTTTTTGTTTTAAATGACTTAAATTAAGTGTTTATCAACTATGATGTTGTCCTTAAGATATCCTAGAAATTTTCGATAAGGTATTCACCTTCTTGATCAGATCGAAGATCTTAACAAGTTTGCCTGTCTACTTTTCTACTTCATGCCTGAATTTTTTGAACTTTTCAAAGGCCTCAGACTTATATTTCATCAAATACACATAACCATACCTAGATAGATCATCGGTAAAGATAATGAAGTAGGTATAATCACCCCTGGCCTGCACATCAAATGGCCCAGATACATCGGTGTGTACCAGGGCAAGTAGCTCTGTGGCCTTTTTTCTATGTCCTACAAAGGATAACTTGGCTATTTTTTTTTGAAAGTAGGATTCACAAGCTGGATACGACTCTGGATTAAGAGAGCCAAGGATCCCATCCTTTTTCAGTCTGTTTATCCTGTCCTCTCCAATATGGCCTAGTCTATGGTGCCACAAGTACTTCTGGTTAATTTTATTTCTAGGTCTCTTTCGACCTACGGCACTCATTATTTGCTCGTTTAGGTTCACATTCGCATCAACATGCAAGTGATAAAGACTATCAATTAAAAGATCTCATGCAACCAATTTATTTTATAAATAAATAGAATAAAAGTCTTTATTGAAATAAATTTTAAAACTTTCTTGTGCTAGCACAGGTATGAAAATTAAATTCCAACTAGCTACAAAAATATAATAACCATCTTTCAAACCTAATCTAACATCAGATGGTAATCGAAGAAGGTAAGTGCCAACAGCTTCTGCAGCAACTTTTTCTTCATTACCGACCTGAAGGACCATGTCATCTTCTCTTAACCTCCTACTTTCTATCAGACCCTGCATTGAGGTACATATATGAGCACTCGAGCCAGAATCTAATATCTAACTAGGAGTAGAAGAAACCGTAAGGTTAGATTCAATTACGAGCATACCTTTTGAAGGTTTATCACCTTTTTTGATCTTTAGGCTCTCCAGGTATTTAGGACAGTTCCTCCTCCAATGGCCTTCAGCATGACAGTGGAAATACTTTTTTTTTACCTCAGCCATCTTTGGACCATCCTTCTTCGGCTTGCTTTCTTTCTTCTACTTCTTCATGGATTTAACATTCTTCTTTCTAATAAACTTTCTCTTGAAAGAAGTCCGCTCCACAGAGAGAACAATGCCCCTTGAACTCTTTAAGATACCCTCCGTGGTGACCAACATGTTGACGAGTTTGGGAATAGTGCAGTCAAATTTGTTCATATAAAAATTCATAATGAATTGACTATATGAACTAGTAAGGTATTGAAAAAATAGATCCATCTATAATTCCTTTTGCATATCCAGTCCGAACTTTTCAAGCTCCTCAATATCCTTGATCACTGTCATACAGTGCTCATGGATAGACTGCCCCTCGCGTATCTTCAAATTGAAGAATCTCTTGGATACTTCAAAGCATACAGTACGGCTCTCCTCATCATACAACTCTTGTAGGTGAGTGATCATAGCCCGGGCAGTGGACATATGCTCATGCTGGCTTTGCAACTTGTTTGACATGGATGCCAGCATATAGCATTTGACTCGACTGTTTTCATCCATCCACTTCTCAAAAGTAGCTCTTTGCTTAGCAGTAGGATGATTTGGTAGCACTACAGGATCCTGATTGAGAACATGGCTTAACTTTTTTGAGGTCGGAACAATCTTGAGGTTTCTAAGCCAGTCTTTAAAATTATTACCGATCAAACGATTGGTTTCAAGGATGTGGGCTAGAAGGTTTGAGGCTGACATTGTTTAATTGCAAGAGTAGATATTCAAGTTAGACTTTTATACTTAATAGTTATATTTGCTTCTAAGGGCTTTAAGATGCAAACAATAACTCCCACTAATTTATCAGATCCCTCCACTCTTCGAGAAAAAAATGAAAACCCTAACGCGATAAAAGATTTTTAGTAGGTGATGCGGTCCCACCAATGACATGCACCTCACCTAATAGTTATTGGTAACATGCACACCGATGCATAGTGTTGGGTATAAAATACCCCCAACTGAAATTTGTAGAAGACCGACCCTTTCAGGACTTTTCTGGCTTCCGACCTTGTGTGGCATCTTTCTAAACCCCCTCGACCATCCGAGCTTCCATAATACCATCCAGACTTCTCCGACAATGAGCTTCTCCATTCATCTACCGGGCTGCTCCAAAGGCTCTCTGGGCTTCACTATCAGCTGATCTTCTACAGTGATCAACTATTCTCCGAATCCTTTCCAGACTTCTTCCGGCCACGGATGACCCTACTCCGAAATCCATCCAGACTTTGTCAATATCTGAGCTTCTCCGATAACGAGATTTCTACAGTAACCAGACTCCATCCAAGTTTCTACGATGGTCGACCATCTTTCGGATTCCACCCGAGCTCCTGCGAGAGCCAAACTTCTACAGCAAGTAGTCTACTCCGAACTCCTACTGCAAGCGGTCTACTTCAGATATCTACTCAGGATCCCAGACGAGCTTCTACAACGGGACAGGCTCTACCGGCCAGGTCACTACTCTGAGCTTCCACGACAACCGATCTTTGATCGAGCTTCTACAATAAGCGGCCTCCTTTCAGCCTTCTGCAAGAATCGGGCTCCATTCGAACTTTCATAGCGGATGGATTCCGGACGAGCTTCTACAACAGATAGGCTCCAGTAGCTGGATTTCTATAATGGCCGATCGCCTCTGGTGTTTGCCGAACCTCTCCAGCCATCAACCTTCAATAGTGTCAGTTGGACTTCAACAACGCCATCCAGACTTTTACAGGATCCCCAGACTCCTCCAGCGGATGAATCTCCCCAACGCCATCTGAAGTCCACCACCGACCGACCTTCCACCAGATTCTTCATGAAATCGGACTTCCCCAATAGAAAGTCTCCGTTCGAGCTTTTACAGCAGATGGTTCCCGCCTGCAGCATTAGTGCTCTAGGCACCCAACAACAGTAGACCCGTCACAACCTCAAAAATATCTGAGCTTCTCTTAGATCGATGAGATAGAGAGCCATTTCGCTCCATCAGACATCCCAGCCGAGCTTCAATCGACAGATCCAAACTCTCTGGTAAGTCGCGATAATGGCTGCTACCCTACCCCACACTCTGTAACGGATTCCACGTGGCTCCACCACTCTCTGACAAGTCACGTCAATGGCCACTACCCTACTCCACTCTCTGCAATAGATTCCATGTGGCTCCACCACTCTCTAGCAAGTCACGACAACGGACACCACTCCACTCTTCGTAACAAACTCCACGTGGCCCTGAACGGCCCCTGATGCCACTACTCTCTGTAACAAACTCCACGTGGCTCTGAACGGCCCACTACCAGGTGGTTATAGATGTCGCTGTCAATCAGTTGCACTATCCATCTATAAAAAGGGATCCCCAAATATGTTCTTCTCTAAGCTCTAAACCCTATCTCGAAACTCTGCTAAAATTCTCACTCGAACACTCCATTTCTGTTGAAGCAGAGTACTGACTTGAGCGTTGGAGGGTCTTACCGGAGCACCCCCAACTCCGGTTTAGACTTTCCTTGCAAGTCCCGACGGCGGCCGCGGTCATCTCAGCTCTAGCTTCTCCGACTTCGGCAAAATTTTACACCAACAGAATTGGCGCTAGAGGAAGGGGCCCTACTGTGTCTTCGCAATACCCTTGTTCTTAAAGGAGTGCTCAACAGAACTGTCTCCGGTCATCTTCTCCGACATCCTCTTCTCCTTCTCCTTCTAGATCTCCACCTGATACCTCTCCGAAAGGCATCCACTAGGCGATCCACGGCCTCCACGGCCAGATCTCAGCGAGCTCCGCAAGCTCTAGCCCCATCTCCAGTTTCTCAGGCTCCTCCTCCTCCGACAACGACAGTCAGCATGGAGCACTTCGACCTGCTGGTTCAGCAGGTCAGAGACCTCACCGAAGCAGTGCAGGCCATACAGCAGCAGCAGCAACAGCTACAGGCGTCAGTGCGGCTGGAAAGAGCATCGCCCAAGTTTCAAAATCTGATAATAGGGTGGGCCACTTGGGCCAGTCACCCTATCTTCCCCGGAAAGGAGAAGCCGAGGGTGGAGAGCCCTCAGTCTGATCACGATTTCACCCCCGAAGGATCCCTATCTCCATTCTGCCAGAAGACCCTTGAGACTCGCAGTTGAGAGGACCTCCTGGATCAAAGGCTCCAGGAGATGAACTGGTGGATCAAAGAGCTCCGCCACGCTCCCCCTGCTTATGGTGAGGACATCTGTACTGACCCTTCTTTCTCTCAAATGATCATGCAGGAACCGATCCCACCAAACTTCAAGCTCCCCTAATTCGAAAGCTATGACGGGACCTCGAATCCAGTTGACCACCTGGAGGCCTTCCGGATAATGATGCTACTCCATGACGCACCAGATGCCATCCTGTGCTGAGCTTTTCCATCTACCTTAAAGGGAGCAGCAAGAAACTGATACTCGGCACTGAAGTCGGGTACTATCTTCTCCTTTGATTAGATGAGCCGCCAGTTTGTGGCTCATTTTGTTAGCAGCCGACATCTCCGGAGAGGTTCGGAGTCCCTTATCAACATCAATCAGAAGGAGGAAGAATCCATCAGAATCTATGGTAACTGATTTAACACCGCCGTATTGGAGGTCTGAAACTTGGACCAATCGGTTGCAATGGCCGCCCTAAAGAGTGGTCTTCAAAAGAATGATCTTCTGTTCTCCCTAGAAAAGAAGTATCCCAGGGACTTCGCTGATTTGTTGGCTCGGGCCGAAGGATATGCCCGAGCAGAGGAAGCCTTCAAATTGAAGGATGAGGAGGCCACGAAGGAGCGGCAGGCGGGTGGCTCCAGAAAGCCCGCAGCTGAAAAAGGGCCAAGTGAAGCTCGGCCACGTTCTCAAACTCCTCCTGGATACAGGCGTGTCCGGACTCCTCCCCGAGCTCATAAGTAGAGGAGCCCGGACCGCAAAGTTCGACGGGGCTCTCCCCCAGGAAGATTCTACAGCTACGCCCCTCTCAATGCTCCAAAAGCCAAGGTACTGATGGAGGTCAGGGAGCAGCTGCCGAGGCCGAAAAGAATGCGCTCGCACCCTGAAAAGTGCAACCCAAATAAATTTTACCTCTATCATCATGACCACGGCCATGACATGGAGGAGTGTATTCAGCTTTGAGATGAAATCGAGGAGCTCATCAGGCGGGGTCGGCTTGATAGATTCATCCGACATCGGCCTGAAGGTAGGGAGGATCGGTCGGGGGCCCTGCCACAACCGGAGCCACCAAAGAGGGAAGAACAGCCTGGAGATCGGCCTCCAATCGAGATCATCAACACCATCTCTGGAGGGCCCCGGAGGGGAGTGGTCAGTGGATCGGCCGGACCGCTCAAGCGGCAGAGAACTGAAGGATCTATAACCTTTACTGAAGAAGACGCCCGGGAGATCCAATTCTCCCATAATGATGCGGTTGTAATTTCTTTAAATATTACTGATTATTATGTACGCCGCATTCTTGTTGATAGTGAAAGCTCGATCAATATTTTGTTTTACGATGCATTCTCAAAAATATCCATCTCTGATGGTCGGTTAGGGCCGATTAGCTCCCTGTTGGTAGGGTTTACTGGTGATGCTGTGCCAGTGGAGGGAGTAATAACTTTAACTGTAGGTGCAGGTCGGTATCCGAAACAATCTAGAGCGCTAGTGGATTTCCTGCTAGTTAGGGCGCCATCTGCCTACAACGCAATACTCGGTCGACCTGGCCTCAACGCCCTCCGAGCTGTAGTATCAACCTACCATTTAAAATTAAAATTTCTTACTAGCCAGGGGGTCAGAGAAGTCAGAGGAGATCAAGCCCTGGCAAGACATTGCTATAACATAGCCCTACAAAGAAATGGTCAGCCTGACCCCTATCCGGTTGATGGATTGGACACCCGTGACGATCTGACTGAAGAACGGGGTGAGCCAATAGAAGATCTTATCTCAATTCTTTTGAATGATGGGAATGAAGAGCACGTGGTGAAGATCGGCTCCAACTTAAGGAAAGAGGTGCAGACACAGCTTATCAACTTTCTACAAAAGAATGCAAATATTTTCGCTTGGGCTCTGGCGGACATGCCAGGGATCGATGCTGAAGTTATGGAACACCGTCTGGCTGTTGATCCCAAACACCGACCGACGAAGGAAAAAGTTCAAAGTCATGCATCGGAAAGACAAATGGCAATAGCTGAGGAAGTTGATAAACTCCTGAAAGCCGGGTTCATCAGAGAGGTCAACTATCCGAATTGGGTTTCCAATGTGGTCCTGGTTAAGAAGGCGAACGATAAATGGAGGATGTGTATAGACTTCAAAAAGCTGAATAAAGCCTGCCCGAAGGACAGTTACCCTCTGCCCAGAATCGATCAATTAGTAAATGCAACCTCGGGCCACGAGCTTCTCACTTTCATGGATGCGTTCTCCGGCTACAATCAAATCAGGATGGCGTCAGAGGACGAAGAAAAAACTGCTTTTATTACTAATCGTGGCCTTTATTGTTACAGGGTCATGCCTTTTGGCCTCAAAAATATAGGGGCGACCTATCAACGACTGGTAAACAAGATCTTCAAAGAGCAGATTGGCCGCAACATGGAGGTCTACGTGGACGATATGCTCATAAAAAGCAAATCTTCGATGAACCATGTCGCCGACCTTGAGGAGACCTTCAGCACCCTCCGAAAATACAAGATGAAGCTGAATCTAGCCAAGTGTGCTTTTGGAGTATCCTCAGAAAAATTTTTGGGCTTTATGGTATTGGGGCACGGGATCGAAGCAAATCCAAAAAAGATTCGTGCCATCCAGAAAATGACCACCCCGAAGTCAATAAAGAAAGTTTAGCGCCTTACTAGGAGAGTAGCGGCTCTAAATCACTTCATCTCAAGATCGGCCGAGCGGTGCCTACCTTTCTTTCAGACTCTCAAGTAGTCGAAGAACTTCTGTTGGACCACTGGATGTCAGCAAGCATTCGAAGAACTGAAGAACTATCTCGGTTCATCTCCACTATTGGCAAAGCCCGAACCTGGAGAGGAGTTGTTCCTGTACCTGGCGATCTCCCCTGTGGCTCTCGTAGCAGTTCTGATTAAGGAAGAAGCAAAAATTCAACGGCCGATCTACTACATAAGCTGAGTATTGAGAGGCACCGAAACCAGGTATACTAAGATAGAGAAACTAACTTACACCTTGTTGATTGCAGCTCAAAGGCTCCGACCTTACTTTCAAGGACACACTATAACACTACTCACCGATCAGCCGATCAAGGCGGTTCTGTATCGAGCGGATGCCTCTGGGAGGATAGCAAAATGGACAATCGAGCTCACGAAGTTCGACATCGACTATCGACCTCGGTCGATGATAAAAGCCCAGATATTAGCAGACTTCATGGTGAAATGCACTATCTCGGAAGAGGCTGAACTTGGACGAGATGAAGCCGACAACCCAGGGCTCCAGCCAAACTCTCCTGAAGAAAGAACAGATCTCCCTGATGGTTTTTGGGCCCTCTACATGGATGGTTCCTTCAACATGTCAGGCGCAGCTGTGGGCCTGATCTTGATCAATCCAGATGGAATTATCGCGGAGTATGCACTGCACTTCGAATTCCCTACGATAAATAATGGAGCAGAATATGAAGCTCTGATTGCTGGACTAAGGATCACCAAAGAGTTAGAAATAGATCGGCTTCAAGCCTACAGTGACTCTCAATTAGTAGTGGGACAGGTCAGCGAAAATTATGAAGCTCGGGAGGACAGTATGGCCAAGTATCTAGAAAAGGTAAAGGAGATCATCCCTACCTTCGACAACTTTGACATCAGGAAGATCCTGAGAGTAAAAAATACCAGGACCGACCTTCTCTCCAAGTTGGCTACATTGGCTCCAGCTGAACTACCTAAGGAAGTCTTCTTCGAAGTTTTGAAATGCCCAAGTACGGAAGAATCACAGCTTGTGATGGAAATCAGCCATGAACCCAGCTGGATCGACCCACTGGTTGCATATCTCAAGGATGGGGTTCTTCTTCCTGATGCAAAAGAAGCTCGAAAGCTTAGGAACTAGGCCTCCCGATATATCCTTTACGAAGGCAAGCTATACAAGAGGTCATACTCTTTACCCCTCCTGAAATGTCTCCGGCCTTCTGAAGCTGATTTCGCCTTGAGGGAGGTACACGAGGGAGTCTGTGGAAGTCACCTAGGGGCCAGATCTTTATCCCACAAACTGCTCCGACAAGGCTATTACTGACCTACCATGTACCACGACTCTGTCGAATATGTCAGAAGGTGTGATCGGTGTCAGAGATATGCAAATATCCAAAGGCAACCTGCCTTCGAACTTACACCATTGAGTGCCCCATGGCCGTTTGCACAATGGGGGATGGATATCCTTGGACCTTTTCCCATGGCATCCGGGCAGCGAAAGTTCTTCCTGGTGACAATAGACTATTTCACCAAGTGGGTCGAAGCTGAACCTTTGGCAAAAATCACAGAAGCTAAAGTGTAGGACTTCGTCTGGAAGTCAATTATCTGTAGGTTCGGCTTACCTAGAACCCTCATTACTGATAATGGGTGGTAATTTGCTGGAGCAAGATTTGCTGAATTTTATGAGGACCTAAATATCTCCCATAACTTCACTTCGGTAGCCCATCCGCAGGCAAATGGTGAGGCTGAGGTGACTAACAGGACTCTGTTGCAAGGAATCAAGACGAGACTTGAAAACGCCAAGGGAACTTAGGCAGACGAGCTTTATCATGTGTTATGAGCATACCGAACTACTCAGAGATTGCCCACAGGGGAGACCCCCTTTGCCTTAGCCTTTGGGACAGAAGCCGTGATCCCGATTGAACTCAAGCTTCCGTCGGTGTGAGTCATGGCATTCGACAAGCAGTGCAACCCACAGGATCTCAAGGCCAACCTCGACTTGTTAGAAGAAAAGTGAGAGACAGCTCAAGTTCGGATTGCGGCTTACAAGCAGAAAGTAGCCCGCTACTACAATTATCGGGTCAAAAGCAAAGCCTTCAGAGCGAGAGACCTGGTACTTCGGTGAGCCGCTGTCTCACAACCTCAGAATCAAGAGAAACTTGCCCCGAATTGGGAAGGTCCGTATGAAGTCAAGGAGGTAGTCCGGACCAGAACATACTACCTAAAAGAGCTCGGAGGAGCAGACCTTCCGCGATCATGAAATTCAAAAAATCTGTGAATGTATTACCAATAGCTTTACCTTAAATAAAAGTTTCATATTTGCATATTTTTTCTTTTAGCATGAGCTTATAACGACAGGAAGTAACTCCCTCATACAATCGAAATTAAGTGTGTTAGGAACAGGAAGAAAACCTCATCCTAACATGAGCAAGGCTGAAGGCCCGATTATTTAAAGACCGGATGGGGGGAGAGGCCCTTGCAACGGTCCTTATGTGCCCCCACAGTCTTGTTAGGAACAAGAGGAGAACCCCATCCTAACATGAGCAAAGTCGAAGGCCCAATTACTTAAAGATCGGATAGCGGGAGAGGCCCTTGCAATGGCTCTTATGTGCCCCCACAGCCTTGTTAGGAACAGGAGGAGAACCTCATCCTAACATGAGCAAAGTCGAAGGTCCGGTTACTTAAAGATCGGATGGGGGGAGAGGCCCTTGCAACGGCCCTTATGTGATCCCATAGCCTTGTTAGGAACAGGAGGAGAACCTCATCCTAACATGAGCAAAGTCGAAGGTCCGATTACTTAAAGACCGAATGGGGGGAGAGGCCCTTGCAGCGGACCTTATGTGCCCCCACCGTCTTGTTAGGAACAGGAGGAGAACCTCATCCTAACATGAGCAAAGTTGAAGGCCCGATTACTTAAAGACCGAATGGGGGGAGAGGCCCTTGCAACGACCGTTATGTGCCCCCACAGCCTTGTTAGGAACAGGAAGAGGACCTCATCCTAGCATGAGCTGAAATTGACTATGTCGGGGATAGGAGAAAAACCTCACCCTAACACAAACAAAGACCCGATCGATCAGGATCGGATGAGGAGAAAAGCCTCCTCAGTGGCTCCTCTACATCCCCACAACCCCGCTAAGAGCAGAGGGAAAGCCCTCGCCCAAATAAAAAGAAAAAGGGAGATAAGAAGGAAAGGCGATGAACTATACCAGCGATAAGTGAAAAACAAACTATGTCAAAGACACGAGGGACCTCGTCTCAATGAGGAAGGATATTCCTATCAAAAACCCTCAGTCGCTAAGAGGAAACTCAACACAGGCTGAGGAGAAATAGACAAAAGATGTTCGGTAAATGACAACTCAATACAAGAATGGACAAGGTAATGAAAAATTTCTTTTTCATTTCATTAGTGAAGTGTACATTACAAAGTCTCGAAGGTCAAAAAAGAGAAACGATAAGAAAAGAAAAAGAATACATGGAAGGATGAAAGATAAAAAAAAAGGAGCTCTAAGGAAGCTTAACTTCTTCCGACTTCAAGCTCTCGGTTCCAGTTCTTATTAGGGATTGCTTTAAGTTTTTGACTTCTTCCTCTAGTTCCATCTTTCTCAACAGCATCTCCCGGTACATCTAGTGAAAACCACCGACTTTCATCCTCTGACTCCCGAAGTCTCTTCCTCAGGACCTCGGACTCCGCCTCGGCATCTCTGACCACCTGCTGCTCGTGGACCAGCTGAATCTTCAGCCGCTGCAGTTCGGCCTCCTCCTACCCAAGGGCCACAGACAGTTCTGCCATGGTCTCCCTTAAGGAGTGGAGCTCGTCGGAGCCTTGTGCAGAGGTAGACTGGACTCTCTCAGACAACTGCCTCTGAAGGTGGGCAACTTCATCGGTCACCGTCTGGAGCTTCCTTCGATAGTCCTCTACCTGCCCGCACCAGCCGACCCGATAGGCGTTGTAGTTTGCCTCAGCATCCTGCAGCTGCTTTTGAAGGTCGGAGAATTTGATCGACCAGTCTCGATCGTGTTTGGCCTGAGTTGCAAGCCAGGACGAGCTCCCTTCCAACTGGCCGATCTTTTCTCGTGCAGCTGCCAGCTCAACTTCAAGAGAGCTGATCTTGGAAGCTTGAGTCCAAGATCGATCGCTGGCACGTTTTCAGAGTTCCTCAAGCTCCACCATGAAGTCGGCCTTCCTCCGGGTGTATTCCATGAAATCCTTCTTGTGGAGGTCCTGAAAGCGAGTAGCCTCCGCAGTGACCTCTGAATGACTCTCCCTCAGTCGGTGAAGTTCATCTTCCAGCTTCTTGGATTTCTTCGTCAACTGACGAACTTCCCTTCTGAGATCTCAAATCATCGACTTCAGAGGAATCCCTTGTGGCAGGAGAAGAGCTTCGACAGGGCACTATCGTTGGGAGACAAGAGCACCACGACTCAAATTAGTGTAAGAAGACAAAAGAGAAGGAAAAGAATGCAGAAGAAAAAAAGGGGGCTCTTTGTAAAGAAGAATCTGATTTCATTGATTAAATAATTTTTATGTACAAGAGAACGAAGAAAAGTCACCACAAAAGAAAAATACAAAATTAGAGGTTTCGGACCTTTGGGGCAGAAGTGAAGGGGCTCGACGTCCCCGAAAGGTCAGTAGCGGTGGTCGCAGCGGTCGAAGAGGTCTCGACTGGAGGAGGACCGGCAGCGGCTTTGGAAGGTCCGGCTTCATCGTCGAATGCCTCATCCAGGAAGCCAAGGTCTAGTTCAAAAACTTTTCGGCCACCTTCTCTTGGCAGAGTTCGAAACCCTTGATGAAGGCATCATGACCGAACTGGACCTGTAGATCCTCCATCTCGGAGGAGGCCTTGAACTCCTCCACTACTCGGGCCCCTGCCTCTGAGACCAGGGACGGGATCCGCACTTTCAGCTCAGAAACCTGCACCTTCAGTTCGGAGACCTCGGCCTCTACCTTCTTTCTCTCCTCCTCCAAGGCGGTCCTCAGATCGGACGAGGTTTGTCCCTCCTTTTGCAGCACCTCCTGGAGACTTATGACCTCGGCGATCTTCTCCTCGAGGCGGGCGACCTCAGCCAGGCGACCTTCCTCTGCCCTAGCTGCCTCTCTCTTAGCGATCTTCATCGCCTCGACGTTGGCGACAAGCTGGTGTCCAATCTGCAAGAGAGGCCGGGGAGTCAATATAAAGGCTAAGGAGTAAATTAAGTAAAAAAATAAGGAGAAAAAAGTGAATTAACCTACTTCGAGAAAAGATCCCAGAGAGTCCCAGACCCGCAGCTCAGGATCAGTAAGGATGATCCTCTGGACGACCTCGGGCAGAATACACCCTTCGACCAGCCTCTTTATTAAATCCCTATTGTTGAAGGAATTTTCCCCCAGATCTTCCTCGGAGCTGCCGGCCCCCTCGACGGCAGCCTTGCGGCTGTGGCTCTTGTGGGCCAGGATCTTCTTTCTCCTCCTCCCTTCGACCTCGGGTGCCCCCTCGGGACGAGCCTCTGGAGCGGGATCCTCGGCCAGGGAGCTTCTTGAAGAGGCTCGGGGGACTTCGGGTTCGACGTCGGAAGGGGCGTCGACGACAACGACCACCTGAGCAGGCATGATCGAGCTTGTCTCTTCTGTCCTGGCTCTCTTCGCCGATCCCAAAGTTGAGGCACCTTTTTTCTTGTGGGTCTTGAGACCCTGGGCTAACCGCCGAGCCACACCTGCATCCATGTCTGCAATAAAAAAAGATCAACACGGCTCAGAGATAGAATAAGAGAGAGGGGAAGCAGCAAAAATAATAATAATAATAATAATGGTACCGGCAGGATTAAGAGAACTCAGGCCGACGTTGGACAAGAGTTGTTCCTTCAGAAGTTTAGAGAGGAGGGGGGCTTGATAGGCCTCGAGCTTTTTGGAGGCTTCGAGGTCGTCCCTTTCCAAGCTAGAAGCCTGACGGACGGAATCCCTCAGAGAGTCCCAAGGGGGTAATTTCAACTCCAAGGTCGGGCATCGGACATAGAAGAGCCTCTCCTTCCAATTATGGATAGAAGAGGGGGCGCCTTTCAGCAACCCCTTTCTACCGAACTGGAGAGAGAAGTACCACCAGTCCTTTGCCGTAGGGTGACGCTTGAAAGTATAGAAATTCTTAAATAGAGAAAGGGTTGGCTGGACTTCGGCTAGGCGACAGAGGGAAAGAAATCCTACCAGAAATCTAAAGGAGTTCGACGCTACAGAAACTAAAGAAATATTTAGAAAGTGAAAGAGAGTGATGACAAAAGGCGAAAGCGAAAGTCGAAGTCCGGCGCGAAAAGCCTCTTGGTATAAATAGAAGCAGCCAGGGGGAGGAGCACTCGTCCGACCAGTTGGCCCGGGAAGCTCCAGCTCGTACTCTTGAGGAACCCCATACTGAATCCTAATCAGTGAGAGTTCCTCCGGAGTCAGAGAGCAGGGGATGGTGTCTGGTACAAAGACCGAACAAGGTTCATCTACAGAACTGAGGTTTTCGGGAGCTGGGACAGACGAACTCCTAGAACTACTAGAGGAAGAAGTACTGGAGGACATTATGGATCGAGCAAAAATCCTAAAAATCTTGAAAAAATCAGAAAAAATAAGAGATGGGGCACTTGCGAAAAACTGAACAGGCGGAATGTAACAGAAGAAAAACGAAAGAAGAATAGCAAAAGAAAAAGCGAAGAGGGGAGTTCTAGAACTAACCTAGACTGGTCTGAGAAGTGCAGGGATGCAGAGAAGGGGATCGACTCGAAGAACGCCTAAGGCCGAAAAAGATGGAGCTCTCAGGGAAGAAGAAGAAGGGCACCAACAAGAGGCAAAGTGAAATTTCTCAAAGGGGGAAGCGGGTTTAAATAGGCAATAGGGCTCGGTGCAGTAATGATTGCGGATCTCCTCTGGCTGACCTACACTCGCCGCGTGTCCCACTCACCATGACAGGCTACTGAAAATGGCTGACAGCTGACAAAATTATTATTGCACCGTACCTAGAGCCACGCTCCGACAAAAATTTCAAAAAAATCTTTTCGGATCGTCTTGATTTGAAAAGACTCCGGCATCAATGCGTCAAATGCCAAAATATCTAGAAATCACTGAGTACGAAAATCGAGGGGGGCAACTTCGGCTGTAAGAATTTCTTTGTACTTCCTTCATTCAGAATTCGAACTCGAAAGTAGAGGGATTGGTGTTGGGTATAAAATACCCCCAGCCGAAGTTTGTAGAAGACCAACCCTTCCAGAACTTTTTCGACTTCCTACCTTGTGTGGCATCTTTCTGAACCCCCTCGACTGTCCGAGCTTCTATAATACCATCCGAACTTCTCCGATAATGAGCTTCTCCATTCATCTACCGGGCCGCTCCAAAGGCTCTCTGGGTTTCACTATCAGCCGATCTTCTACAGTGATCAATTATTCTCCGAATCCCTTCCAGACTTCTTTCGACCACGGACGACCCTACTCCGAACTCCATCCGGACTTCGTCAATATCTGAGCTTCTTCGACAATGAGATTTTTACAGTAATCAGACTCCATCCAAGTTTCTACGACGGTCGACCGCCTTTCGAATTCCACCCGAGCTCCTGCGAGAGTCGAACTTCTACAGCAAGCAGTCTACTCCGAACTCCTACTGCAGGCGGTTTACTTCGGATATCTACTCCGGATCTCAAATGAGCTTCTACAATGAGACAGGCTCCACCGATCAGGTCACTACTCCGAGCTTTCATGACAACCGATCTTCGACCAAGCTTCTACAATAAGCGGCCTCCTTTCAGCCTTCTGCAAGAATCAGGCTCTGTCCGAACTTCCATAGCGGATGGATTCCGGACGAGCTTCTACAATAGACGGACTCCAGTAGCTAGATTTCTACAATGGCTGATCGTCTCCGATGTCTGTCGAACCTCCCCAGCCATCAACCTTTAATAGCGTCAGTCAGACTTCAACAACGCCATCCAGACTTCCACAGGATCTCTAGACTCCTCCAGTGGATGAATCTCCCCAATGCCATCCAAAGTCCACCGTCGGTCGATCCTCCGTTAGATTCTTCATGAAATCAAACTTTTTCAACAGAAAGTCTCCATCCAAGCTTCTATAGCAGATGGTTCCCGCCGCAGCATCAGTGCTTTAGGCACCCAACAACAGTAGACCCGTCACAATCTTGAAAACATCTGAGCTTCTCCTAGATCGATGAGATAGAGAGCCATTCCGCTCCATCAGACATCCCAACCGAGCTTCAACCGACCGATCCGAACTCTCTGGCAAGTCGCGACAATGGCTGCTACCCTACCCCACACTCTGTAACGGATTCCACGTGGCTCCACCACTCTCGGCAAGTCACAACAATGGCCACTACCCTACTCCACTCTCTGCAATGGATTCTGTGTGGCTCCACCACTCTCTGGCAAGTTGCGACAATGGACACCATTCCACTCTTCATAACAAACTCCACGTGGCCCTAAACGACCCCTGACGCCACTACTCTCCGTAACAAACTCCGCATGGCTCTGAACGGCCCACTACTAGGTGGTTACAGACATCACTGTCAATCAGTTACGCTCTCCATCTATAAAAGGGACTCTCAGATACGTTCTTCTCTAAGCTCTAAATCCTATCTCAAAATTCTGCTAAAATTTTCACTCGAGCACTCTATTTCTGTTAAAGCAGAGTACTGACTTGAGCATCGGAGGGTCATGCTGGAGTACCCCCAACTCCGATTTAGACTTTTCTTGCAGGTCCCGACGGCGGTCGCGGTCATCTCAGCTCCAGCTTCTCTGGCTTCGATAGAATTCTGCACCAACACATAGGTAACTCTTTGCCTAGATGCTTCTCTAAGTATGTTGCAGTGACTTGGTCTCTAAGTCATGTGGGCTCACCTAACAGTTATTGCCCATACTTCTTAGTTAAGCCCGATCCACCGTTCACAAGTAGATGCAAGGCCATCATTAGATCCCTCACCTAATAGTTATTAGGCCCAACCCCATCCTTATCTTGGAGCAACTCTTTGCTAATAGAGTGGTTGCATATTTTTGATACAACTGAACCACTGTAACCAGTCGAGAATAATCAACATCAGTAGCATACCCGCACATCTACAATGGTGGAAGACCTATGGACTTAATATTTATGAGGGGGTTTAGATTTAGGTCTCATCTAATCTATTATCATAAGACCGATTTAACTGACAGGTGCTAAACTAAACTGCTAAGTAACCTAATTCAAGATCCAATCTTTCAAATTGGCCAGATAAGTGGAGATCAGTGAGGATCCCCCAGTTGCCTTCCTTAAACACCAATAAATTGATCAGATTGGCTAATGAAACTAATTAAATAATCGTATCTCATTAACTTATCTTAGACACCAATAAGTCGATTGATCAGAATTGGTTAGCTCAAGTGAATAGGGCTCAAATCAATGAGCCAAATTAGATCCTTAGGTTAATCGATTCTATATATGAGATTCAATTGATTTGATCAACAATAAGTGTATGATCATTAACTTAATTGATCTGACCTTGATCAATACTTGATTCGGTTTGATCAATTATTTAATCGGATTAAACCCATATGACTCAAATCAAAAATCTTAAATGCAATCCTATTACATGACCTAATTAATAATTTTTTTCATGACCAAAACCCTTATGCACAAATATAAATTTTAGATTTTAAAATTATATTTTAGATCTAAATTCTTTGCATGAAAGTAAATTTTAAAATATAAAAATAATTTTTAAATTTTAACACATAAATATATATCATATATATGCATGTAAAATCAGATCTAAATAAAATTTCAGATCTAAGTATGATATCATATATCTCATATACTAATCATGGATCAAATTAAAAGTAAATTTATAATCTAAATATATAAATATATAACATATATATATGGATCAAAATTTAAATCATATAAAAATTTTAGATTTTATGCATGCATCTATATATCACATGAACATGAACTAGACTTTTTTCTAGATCAAAATTCAGATCTATGTATGTAATAATATATCAACTATATATTTTAAAATTAAATCTAAAATCAAATTTTAGATTAGAAGATCTATCTATACATCTCATGTATCAAGAAAAAATCTAATTTTGAAACTTTTTCAAAAATATGTATATCAAAATTCAGCATATGAAAATCTGTGGCTCTGATATCACTGTTGAAATTTGAGGTTTGGTGAATAAGATAATTCTAATGGAAAGAAAAATTGGATCCAACCATATACTAGCAAGGTTATCATGAACCCAATAGATTTTTTTAAACCCAATTGACACTTCATAAGCTCAATTGCTAATTTCAGACCTAATCTCTTTGTTGTGTGATCCAATAGATTTAATTTTATCTGATAGTAAGATATACAATAATCTCTATCAAAGTATTATTGAAACTCTTTTTAATGAGTCAGAATAATTTCACTCTATCTCAGTAAAGATTATCGATCCAAAATAATCCTAGTGAGCTCTCACAATCCATCAGTGATACCTAGCAGTATGTAATGGCAATCCAGTAGAACTGAAATGAACCTCTAGGTGTAGTTAACATGTGATTCAATCTCTCTATCGTGAGTCTCTACTAGATGGCAGGCCATGGATAAATCATTAAACCTCATCATCAGTCATATGATAGATTCGATTAGCTCAAGTCTAGTTGTAACTTCTATGGAAACTCTTTTCTATCAATCACACTATTGTGACCACAGACTCTTGGACTTAGCTTTTTAAATCTCATAAGACTACTCCTCTCTATCAAAGTCGATAGATCCTATCTTGATGTATACCCTACCTCTACAGTGGACCAACTATTGCCAATATTCACTACAAGGGCTCATTGAGACCCATGTTTATGCGTCAGTCAAACTCCAACTGCCTCACTGCGAGTAGCAGTACCATCTCAAGTCAAAGGATCAGTTACATAACTATAGCATCCAGACAATCACTGACGATCGAATAGAAATCCAAGTGATCTCTCGTATGGTCACGCTCAGTACTAGTTATTTTCTAACAACTACCCGCATTTGTCATCCTGTATCTCTACATAGTAGATCAAAGACTCACCTATCTTGAAAGAAGTGATTTATGCATCAGTCTATCTGGATCTATCATCATTCTCATGATGATCCTATGATCTGAAGTATTTAGAAATTAAATACATGTCTCTAATTCTCAACACCTTGAGAATATGTATCAAAACTAATTTCATGGATGATTCAAAGACACATCATACTTGAATGAAAAAGAACTTATCCATTTATTGATCATATCAATATATTAAGTATAAAATTGTATCCAAGATATATTACAATGTGTCAGTCATATTGGCTTCTAAGACATACATCTAATATAGAAGCCTTTGTCAGCATCATAAGTCATGACCATAGACATTTTAGACCTCATCTTGAATTATTTTGTCATTCTATTTTATTTTTTTGATATCATGAATGTTGTTTGAGTTTTCATTGCAATCGAAAGCAATAATGAGCAAACAAAAAGTCATAAATAGAATATAGGATATCATAAGATCTATCGAAAAGTCATATAGGCTGGCAGGAAGCATTACGGGAGCCTTCCTCTACATGATATGATATCTTGATCAGTATTTATGACATTCTTCTGCATCGTTATGTCATCCTATTATGCTTTCATGGTATCGTAAAATTTATTTGCCTGTTTCTTACCAATTGTTAGACTTGACGATGGAGGGGCCCTTGACCGTGCAAAGAATAAATCATCACAAATATTAGAGAATTTTGGCAATATTTTGATATTTTATTGAGGAGTATTAACATTATATGTTAGTATTATGATATTCTGTAAATAAAATGCCTAACAAGTATGGGTTTTGAATATTATACTGAGGATGTCATAATTTTATCCTACAGTGTCATAATTTTGATACAAAATATCATAACTTTGAAATAAAATATCCATAACATTTCAGGATGCCATGCCACTATTATCAAGAAAGTAGAATTTATGACACTCAACAGTGAAAACATCCCTGATTGTCATATTCAATCAACAAATTTATGACATCGTGGTCATTCTCAAGGGGCATTTTCATGTTTTACCTGTTCGAACTCCATATTTTCATGGAAACTTGGAACCTGGAGAACTTTTTCCAAGTGAGGTGCAGTGTTCAATGAAGGTATGGAGAAGATGGATCAGTAACCCTCATTCTTGGCTCTTTATAAATAGAATGAAAATTTAGGGATGTGACGAATCATTCTCTGAAAATGTTATTATCCACTGATCCATTTTTGGATTGGTAGATTTGATGCATACATGTGTACAAATAAGTGCGACCAACCAACCATCCTCTGATCCATTTTTGGATGAGTTGATGCATACGTCTCTAGCCAACTAATACAAGAGAGAGTTTGATCCGTATGATTTAGACCATGGATGGCATAATGCTGCATTATGGTACATTTTCCATTCCACTATGTCATTATTTTGACCTACGATATCAAAATCTGATATAGCATGCCATTTTTTAGCATTCAGAGATATTTTATTTGCCACGATGTGATAATGTTGACACTCAATTCATAATTCTGATGCAGGATATCATAATTTCTATCTATTTGCTCTGTGGATGTCATAACTTTGACATGCAATGTCTTCATTCTACATGCACTGTTTGCACCACGTGATCTCTCTATGCACCACGTGTGGCATTGAAAATCTTTCTGGATTGTTCCTTTTTTCCTAAGAACCTTCTTAAGTCCTCTACAAATAGCCCTTAGTATGTTTCGACACCCATGTCTTCACCATCGTGCTCAAAGTCCTCCACAAACAGCAGCTAGTGCTACCAGGTGTGCCCAGTATGATCTCCTCCAGCATTCCCCATCAGTGAAGATGTGATAGAAGATGCTCCCATTGTGGTGATACATCGGCTCGATGGTGATGGATACTCCCCAACCTCTCGGATGGATGTAGTGAGCTCGAGAGGGGTGTGCTGTCGCACACCCACACACCTTGGAATAGGACGTATTTGGAAAGTTTCTGTGAAATGGATAGCAAAAAGAGGAGATCTATAGGGATGGGGAAAAGGGGCGGGGAGAGAAGGGGCGGGGGAGAAAAGCACCTACATGCATGACAACAAAGTCCCTCCCTAATGGTTTGTGTGAAAGGAGACGTGGAGGGATGGGGGAGAAAAGCACCTCGATATGAGAACAACATGCTGTAAATTTTTTACTGGATGTCAAAATTTGTATGCCGGATGTTATAGTTTCATAAAGATGTGGAATATATCACAACAGATGATCTCATATTTTAACATAATTGAGTATGTACTGATCTTATCTGCGTAATGCCTATGAAAATTTGGATAGGATATCATGATTGATAGAATACTGTAAATTTTAACCTACAATATCATAAATTTCTATATAGAATGCCATAATTCTTCTCATCACTATTTCTCCAGAGTAGCATGTCAGGTCCAACTTTGGAACCATCCTTCACAGGCATGCCTTGTAGTCGTTGAAGCCATGAATGAAATAGACCAAGGATGCCTTCATGATTTCCTCCTGAAAATCGACCAAAGCCTTATACTCCTCGATGCAAAAGGATTTGATGTCATAAAAAATGTAGACTTGCGTCTTGCTAGGAGAAGGCTGAGTCCGGCCAGAAAGGAGGGGAGCATGGAAGGGCGGTGGCAACCCAACCGATGGTGGCTCAGATAGCTATGAAAAGAGGACTGAAATAGGAGGTTGGAGAGTCTTTTATCTTTCGGAGGATGACTCGTTGCTCTCGAAGCACACTCTCTTCCTCACTGCCTCCTTGATTGCACCAAGGGAGGATTAAAATTATGAATTTTTGGATTAAAATTATGATATTATGGTTTAATTTTTTATCTAGCATGTCATAGTTCTATGTTCTAGGACTTTTCTGTTCTAAGATATCATAATTTGGACCTATGGATACTATCGGATGTCATAATTTTAATCTAGGATGCCTTAATTTAGATAGGACATTATAAATTTATATATTGTGATATTTTTATGACATCCTATAGATAAAATTAAATTAAAATTTTTTTTTTAACATTTTTATGACATTCTGCATGAAGATATGATATTTACCATAAAATTATGACATACTATGGGTAAAATGCCTATCAAAAGTAGCTTTGATGATATTATGATATCCCAAATCAATATTATGATATTATGTGTCAATATTATGACATCTTGTAGAAAAAAAATTAATTTTTTTTTGATATTTTTATGATATTGTATGTTAAAATTATGATATTCGATATTAAAATAATGATATCTTGTATGTAAAATACCTTTCAAATATATATTTTGATATTTTTATGATATCAGGAGTCAATATTATGATATTCTAGATTAATATTATGATATTTTGTAGGTGAAGCAAAAATGGATGCCATAATTTTGACCTATAATTAATATTATGACACCGCACTTCTGTGCCCCTATTGAATGCACGTTGCATCGAAGTCAGGGAAAGGGGAGGCGATATGACATGACCACCCCACTCATGCCCGAATTAAGTGTGTGTTAGCTTGGACGATGCTTGCGACCAATGCCTAGTCGACATATGTTGCTAGTTAATTATGGTGGTTACGGTGCGCTTGAATTTGGCTCCTCTTTTTATGAAGGAAGACCCCCACCTCACCTTTGTTCAGAGTGGAGGTTCACCTCTTGCATGCTATGATGTGATGGGGCAGCTCCTTTCACCGTAGGAGCCCACCTTTTCGATCGGGGCTATCGCCTATCGTTTGAGGGAAAGAAGTCATCTTGTAGATTCTAGCTTGGCTTGGGAGGTATTGAAAACAATCATCTCACTTAGGAGAAGTGTGGACCCATGCACAACATGGGGGCATGCCTTTAGTTACATTTTCTAGAGCATTCTCTATAGGTTATGTGCTTCCAAGAAAGTTGGCCACCAAACCATGGTCTTCCCCTTAGAGGCCTTTTTATGGCTTTTTGATGCATTGAATGGCTTTCGAAACAATATGTATGACTTCATGTGAATATACATTACAAATAAACATCACTTATGCCTTTCTGCATCATTATTAGACTTTCTAAGTACCATTTCTGCTACTTGATACTTTTTTATGGCTTCCAGATGCATTTTATGGCTTCATGATGTGTTATATGGCTTCCTGAACAATATGTATGAATTTTTATGAATATATATGGCTTCATGAAAATATATATAACTTCATGAAGAATATATATGGCTTCCCAAAGAGTATATTAGAACATCCTGATATTTAGGATGACTATTCTATACCTTTTTATGGCTTTCTGAATAATATATATGAATTTCTGTAAATATATATATGGCTTCATGTGAATATATATAACTTCTTGAAGAATATATTTTTTGAAGAATATATACAACATCCTGATACTTATGACCACTATTTAATGTCTTTTTATAGCTTCTTGAAGAATAGTTTAATTATTCCCTCTCTCCTGTGTAATTTGGTTGCACATGTAAGCATCAAACTCATCCAATAATGGCATCCATAAACCCTTCCAAAATCAAGTTTTAGATGACATCGTATACTGTTTTATGACTTTCTCTACTATTTATGATTTTCTACACTATTTTATCACTTCTTATACTATTTTAGATTTTTTGCACTATTTTATGACTTCCAGCAATATTTGATATCTTCCTATAGTATTTTATGACTTCCTCCACTATTTTTTTTGACATCTAGCACTGTCTTATACTTTCGCCAATGTTTCATGACTTTCGATATTGTTTCATGATTTTTGACACTATTTCATGATGCACTATTTCATGACTTCTGACACTATTTCATGACTTCCAATATTGTTTCATAACTCCATATATTTTTATGACTTTTTGAATTGTTTTATGATACCCTACACTATTTTATGACTTCCAGTAATGCTTTAGGATATCCTACACTATTTTATAACTTCCTTCGCTATTTTATGATAGTACTATTTTATAATTTTTTTCACTATTTTATGATATCCTACACTATTTTATAATATTCTATATTATTTTATAACTTTCTCTACTATTTCTATTGTTTTATAACATCGATCTGACATTGTTTTTTTGACTGTCGGCATTATTTCATGACTTTCGATAATGTTTTATGACTTCTGATACTCTCAGATAATTTTCAACAATGTGTTATGTCATCGTGCACTATTTTATGACTTCTGATACTATTTCATAACTTTTTGTATTATTTTATAATATCCTACAATGTTTTATGATTTTTTGTACTGTTTTATGACTTCCGACGTTATTTTATAATCTCTGTCATTACACTATTTTATGACTTCCTGATATCTCGGATGATAAAAATTTATGACATTATAGTTCAAAATCAAGACATAAATATTTTCATACATAAAGAAAGAAAGTTCAATTCCAAATAAAATATTTTATTTATAATAATTATAGAGAAAAGGATCATAACGATTTGCGATCATATAGATAGAAACAACAGAGGCCAACTCTATGCCTGCCTGATGAAAGGCCCCTTTTCTTTCTTTCACCAAAAAGAAAATTGAAACTTGGGTGCACCATCATCTTTCCCATAGTAGAAGTTTCTACGCTAGCTCTGTTTCATGACTTTCGACACTATTTCATGACTTCCAGCATTGTTTCATGACTCCATGCACTCTTTTTTGACTTTCAAAATTATTTTATAATATCTTATACTATTTTATGACATCTGTAATGCTTTAGGACATCTTATACTATTTTATAATATCTTTCGCTATTTTATGACTGTACTATTTTATAATTTCCTCTATCGTTTCATGATATCTTGCAATTTTTTGTGACATCCTGTATTATTTTTATAACTTTTTCTACTCTTTCTATTATGTCATGACATTCGATATTATTTTATGACTTCATTTAATATTTCTTGACTTCAGGCACTGTTTCATAATTTTCAACAATATTTTATGATTTTTGCATTATTTTATGACTTCCTCCAATATTTCATGACATCCTGTACTGTTTTATGACTTTCTCTATTGTTTTATGACTTCCGACATTGTTTTATGATTTTTCATTCCGTTTCATGATTTTTTGTTTTGTTTTATGACATCCAACATTATCTTATAACTTTCGGTATTATTTCATAACTTTCTATTCTATTTTATGACTTTCTACACTGTTTCATGACTTCCTATATTGTTTTAGGACTTCTGGTATTGTCTCATGACTTTCTGATATATTTTGTGACATCCAGCTCTCTGCATTATTTTATGACTTCTGAGATTGTGTCATGACTTTCACCTCACGCAGACTTACAACATCAGCTATCTGATGTAATCTGTACTTTTAGAGTCCTCCGACTATGGTATAGAGAGGCACAGGTGTGGTAGAAAGCTATGCCATTCTCTCTATTGGATTGGCTACGGTCTTACAAACTGTTGTCTAGATTGGCTAGCAAATGAATGTCCTAGTTCCAAGTCTCCCAAGTAAGGCTCGGCCCAATCAGCCTCCTTCTATTCAACCATCCTCCTCTAGACCATCCTCATCTCACCCTACTCGTACACGTAGTGGTTGTTAAGGTAGAGTCCCTCAAGGCTACTATTGTCCTATTATGCAAGCTGATCCTAAGGATTAGAGTGTGTCGGCATCATATCATGTCTTTTGCTTTCAAGTCTCTGATGTTTGTTTGTGTTGTGATGATGTATGTGTGAGTTGTGAGGATGTAATGCTTTGTGTTTTGTGTTTTGATTATGCGGATATGTTATGTTATGAATGTATCAGTATTTGTATCAAATGTATCAAACATCCTCTGCTATCTATGATCTATCGGATCATATCTTTTTATAAACTGCATACTTATATTTTTATTTTCAAACTTAATATCAAGTTTATTGGTGTTAACTAGCTGCATCTATGTTCTCATAATTGAATTCAGTGTGTAATGTTTAATTACTTGCTGTCACTTGGTATTTAGCTATTTCAAAAGCTGACATATTATATAATATATTCAAAAGTTTTCATTATTTCAAGGATCATTTCATAAGATAACCTGATGATCATAAAATAATACAGAAAGCCATGAAGCAGTGTCAGAAGTCATAAAATAGTGCACGATATATCGAAAATTATAAAACAATGCAGAAAGTCATAAAATATTATCGAAAGTCATGAAAATAGCGCCAAGTCATGAAACAGTGCAGATAGTCATGAAATAGTATAGGATGTTATAAAATTATTATAGTGAAACTCCCAAGGGGATTGCTATCTAACTGTAAAATTATTATAGTGCAGATAGCTATCCAACTATAATCTTGAATAGATTATAGTGAAACTTCTAAGGGGATTGCTTGGAGAGAGGATATAGATGCTGAGAGTGTACCAAACTACTATAAAATTATTGTGCCTTTGTGTGTGTGTGCTTGCTCTCTTCTTATTTATATTCTAATTTAGCTCTTATTGTACTATTTCACTAAGAGTAAATTGGTCAATTGAGCACATATCTATTTTAAATTTTAATAACCCAATTTACCCCCCTCCCTTTTGCTTTGTCTAGCTGGATAATAGTAGCTCTTAATTAGTTATGAAAATATTAAATTTTAAAAGAAATATATAACAAACTTTGCACAAAAGTATTGTTAAGATAATGTTTAAATAAGTATAAGAGTGAAATCTTTACTAAATCTTCAAAAAATTTCATAAAAGCATAAAATGATAAGAAAAAATGTTAAAAATTCTCAGGTAAATCTACAGCTAATTTCATAGCAAAAAAAATTTACAACAAAATTCGTATGTAAATCTCAGGAATAAAAATCCCCAGGTAAATCCTTAAAAAAAAAATCTCCAAGTAAATCCCTATGAAACTTATGTTGGGTTCTGATCACAGTGGAAAATAATTTTTAAATTTTTTTAAAATACTCAAATCAATAGCTTTATTAAATAAAACTATCGAGCCGAACCCAAAATCCTAGAATCACCTTGCTGAACACGATCAAAGCAAATTCAAGCATGCTAAGAGATAGAACATTATACTTTAACCAAGATGAAAAAGTGACACATTTGTGTTCTCCATAAGACCCCAAGATAGAAGTCTTCCAATAGTGATCCACATGAAAGTTGGCCAAGGTCCTTCCCAATCGGTGCACAGTCGCAGCCTTGTCTTCTCAAGAATACTGTCGATTTCAAACTTGCATCACGATCGCACCAAAGTCTAGATACTTTTGATCTTGCCACCAAAATGACACTAAGAAGACACTCTTCAGATATCACATAGATTAGGATTTAATTTTTGACTCCAACATATAGAAAAACCAAATCCTAGGACTCTCCAGAAATACTTGCTGAAAATCTCACCACCCTTGTAGCAACATTTGCCACTCAAATTCCCCTCCTTTTTTTTCTCAAAATTTTTTCAGATTTTTTTTATGACTTCCACATCCCTTCTCTCTAGCTCATCCAAAATCTCAGACAGAAGCCATCTGGGGAGTCCCCTATAAATAGGGAACTAGGGGACATTACATGGGACGAAGGGGCACCAACTTTTGGCACTCAAACTTTCCACATGCCAAATAAACTCACTGAGTGAATTTTTAGTGATTTAGATACTTGGAGCAGAAGGACTCTTCTTTCTCTACATGCCATAAAAATTCTATTAATTTTTGGCATCAAAACATAGGATTTCTGATTTATCTTCTAAGGCAATGTGTTTAATAAAGAGCCTTCTTTAAGTAGGACACTTTATTTCTCACGCTGATTTGGGGTGGGCAGAAACTATATTTTTTTGTGGCTTTTGGTGAACATGGAGGAGTCCTTCTCCACTTAAAATTGGTCTAAGTTGGATAAGAATCCAATCCAAATTGACCCAATCCCATTAGGTCAAAGCCAACAGGTCTAGGTTAGCTCAAATACTTTGAACCAAACCAATTTGGAAACTTGATAAATACAATGTGCTAGCATATCAAATTAACCTATAGAATTTATATTAAACTCTAATTAAATTAGACCAAGACCAAATTTTAAAATGTGTGATCCATTGGGTTCCAAATCTAGCTAGCAGTGGATCCGGACTTTCGACGTAACCCTAATCCGATGAGATTAGGTCACCTGAAGAGTACCAATCAACTTGGACTCTTCCAAATTGATTTCAAAATTAAATTCTTTCAAATTTTATTAAGCTCATAAGTCAAGATTGACATCTAGCAACATGTCATAATGACCCAAAAGATTTAAAATTTTGATAAAAAATTATCAAAATATCCTTCAGTGGTAAGTTTTCGTGTAATTCAATTTTTTAGTCAAACAACATCCCAGATGAGCTGTGGGCATAAAAATATGTCAAACCCAATCACTTATCTTTATGTATCTTGATCTAAAGATGATGATTTAGTTGATGATATATTAGAAATTTTTTTCTAATTATCACTCTGCTTTGCCCAAAGACTTTCAGAATCACCGTCTTATGAGATCACATAGGATGTTCGCTCTCCTTATTAGGAGTGATTGGTTACTCACAACCTTCATGCATACTTCACCATATTCAAAACACCCCACACAAAGATTAGAGAATCAAGTTAGATAGTGAATCAAAATATGGATCCATGTACATAAGGTACCATGGTAATCTCAGGTCAAAGGATCACTTACACAACTTTCATAGAAAATTATTAGTTGACATGTAAATAAGACTCCATCTGATTATTCTCTCGCAAGTCAATTCAGTGAACTCATTCTCTAATGAGCACCCATATCTTTATATTAGTGTCACCATACAAGTGGTTATGAGATCAACCACCCTCATTTCTGAGCATATATAGGATATGCCAGTCTTACCGATATCATTGATCTCTGACTCAATATAACAATGACTAGAAATATTTTAGATCAGGGCTATCAAGGATTTAGGTCTCACTGGCGTGATCTCATCAGACCCTAAAACCATTTCTCAGACCTATGGGGTTCATTATAATTTTAAAATTAATAAGATGCAGCATATAATGAATTAAAAATATTAATTTTATTAATAATATTAATATCAATTATATGAGTTTGAAAGATAAATTACAATAAACATCCTATCGCATCCCATATGTGATTGGCTTGTAGGGCATAATTCTTTCAATCTTCCACTTGCACTAAAACTAATCGTCCCTATACTTGATACCTATGCTATCAAGGTGACGGTCAAACTACTGTATTAACAAGACCTTAGTGAATGGGTCTGCTATATTATTCTTGGTATTAACTCCTCCATGATCACATCGCATCTTTCGACTATCTCCCGAACGAGGTGGAACCGTCTTAGGATGTGCTTGGATTTATGATAAGACCTTGGTTCTTTGGCTTGAGCAACTATCCCAGTATTATCACAATAAAGAGGCACTGGTTGTTTAATCTCTGGAACCACACCCAACTCTGTATTGAATTTTTTCATCTAGACGGCCTCTTTAGCAGCCTCACTTGCAGCAATATACTCAGTCTCAGTGATCGAGTCAGTAACAATTTGCTGTTTAAAATTTTTTCAACTTACTGCACCACCATACAAGGTGAACACATATCCAGATATCGATTTGCTATCATCCAGATCAGATTGAAAACTAGAATTGATATAACCTTTCAATTTTAAATCAGATCCACCATATATTAGAAAAATATCTCTAGTTCTTCTCAAGTATTTGAGTATGTTTTTCACAGCTTTCCAATGATCCTCTTCGAGATCAACCTAAAATCTACTTACAATGCCCAAGACATAAGCTACATCAGGCCTGGTACATAACATAGCATACATTATTGATCTTACTGTCGAAATATAAGGAATAAAACTCATTCTATTTCTCTCTTCAGGTATCTTAGGAGACATCTTCTTAGAGAGTTGTATGTTATGACCTATGGGCAAGTAACCTCTTTTACTTCCTTCCATGTTGAACTTCTTCAACACAAGATCAATGTACCTAGACTGAGACAAGCCTAGCATCCTTTTCGATCTATCCCTATAGATCTTTATACCAAGTATATAAGATGCTTCACCCAAGTCTTTTATGAAAAACTTTTATGATAGCCAAGTCTTGATCGATTGCAACATCGAAATATCATTTCTAATGAGCAGTATGTCATCTACATACAAAATCAAGAAGATAATAACACTCCCACTACTCTTCTTGTACACATAAGGTTCATCTATATTTTTGATGAAGCCAAATGATTTGACTGTCTCATCAAAATGGATGTTCCAGTTCCTCGATGCTTGCTTTAATACATATATGGATCTATACAGCTTGCATACCTGATTTGCTCTCTCACTTGAGATAAATTTCTCTGGCTGAGTCATATAGACTTTTTCCTTAAGATTTTTATTGAGGAAGGCAGTCTTGATATCTATCTGCTAGATCTCATAGTCATGGTATGCTGCAATAGCAAGAATTATCCGAATAGACTTGAGCATGGCTATCGGTGAAAAGGTTTCTTCATAATCAACACCTTGTTTTTGTCTGAAACCTTATGCCACAAGCCTGGCCTTATAGGTCTCTACCTGGCCATCTACTCCAATCTTCTTTTTGAAGACCCATTTGTAGCCTATTGGGGTCACACCCTCAGGTGCATCAACCAATGTCCAAATTTAGTTGGCATATATGGAGTCTATTTCGGATTTTATAGCATTGAGCCGCTTGTCAGAGTCACTACTCATGATAGCTTCCAAATAGGTCGTAGGCTCATCATTCTCAATGATGTGGGTTGTGTTGTCATTCTCAATGACAAACCCATATCTGAGAGGTACACTACGCACTCTACTCGACCTTCGAAGAGGAGGTGTGTGTAGTGGCTGTGCCTCAATAATGGGCACATCTGGTTGAGAACCATCTAGTAAATTTTGGATTGATTGTAGGTTTTGAACTTCTTCAAGTTCAACAGACCTCCCATTGCCTCCTTTTTGGATAAACTCTTTCTCCAAGAAAATGGCATGCCTACCAACAAATACTCTTTGTTGAGTAAGATTATAGAAGTAGTATCCTATACTCTCCTTGGAATAACCTACAAACCTGTATTTTTTTGATCTAGCATCTAGCTTATGTCCCTCAATATTTTTCACATAAGCTGAGCAGCCCCAAATCTTAAGATGCTTAAGATTGGGTTTTTTTCCTTTCCTTACTTCATATGGAGTGCTAAAAATAGATTTTGAAAGTATTTTATTTAAAATATATGCTGCAGCCTCGAGGGCGTATCCCCAAAAGGATAATGAAAGATCTGTGAAGCACATCATGGACCATACTATATCTAATAAGGTGCGATTCTTTCTTTTCACAATTTCATTTAATTGTGGAGTATAAGGTGGTGTCTATTGAGAGAGTATACTATTTTATTTCAAATAATCGAAGAATAAACTAGACAAGTATTCTTCTTCTCGATCCAATCGAAGAGCTTTAATACTTTTACCAGTTTGTTTCTCGACCATTCTTTGATATTCTTTAAATTTGTCAAAGACTTCAGATTTATATTTTATTAAATACACATATCCAAATCTAGACATATCATCAGTAAATGTGATGAAGTAAGAGTATCCATCTCTGGCTTGAATTGATATTGGACCACACACATCAGTATGTACAAGGTCCAAAATGTCACTTACCCGATCTCCATGTCCAATAAATGGAGTCTTGGTCATTTTTTCCATGAGATAAGATTCACAAGTTTCATATGATTCGTAATCATATGGATCAAAGAAATTATCTTTGTATAACTTGTTAATCCTTGACTCATTTATATGGCCAAGTTGCAGTGCCAGAGGTATGTGACATTCACATCCTCTCTCTTTTTTCCTTCATATTATCAATATGAAGCACATTATCATTAAGTGAAAGAAACATAAGACCATTATCAAGAAAAGTACTTCCACAATATTCATTAGAAAAATATATAGAACAATCATTATTTTTTGTAATTATTTCAAAACCTTGTTCTAATAACAATGGTACAGAAATAATATTTCTAACAATATTTGAAATGTAATAATAGGTCTTTAGTTTCAAAATTTTTTTTGAAGGCAACTTCAAAACCCTGGTTCCTATGGCTTCGGCTTGAATAGACTCTTTACTTGCACCGAACAGCTCGAAGTCATCTTTATTCAGATTTCTTATTCCCTGTAGACCCTGTAATGATTTGCAAAGGTGTGAACCATAGGCGGTATCCAATACCTAAAAATCTGACATTGAAGTACTTAATGATAAATTAGTTTGTATCATATACAAACTTTTAGCAATATTTGCTAATTTCACAGTTGCAAGGTACTCCTTGCAATTTTTCTTCCAGTAGCCCTCCTTGCCACAGTGATAACAAATACCTTTGGCGGAGACCTTCTTTGCTTTCTTCTTGAAGATGCCAGCCTTAGGGTTCAGCATTTTCTTAGAACCCTTCTTCGCCTTCTTCTTGCTGATCTTATCAACATGAAGAACCTGAGCCTTTTCATCCTTGAAATGGCTCTCTGTTGTTTTTAACATATTTAGCAGCTCAGACAAGTTGATGTTCTATTTGTTCATATGATAATTAATGACAAACTGAGAAAAAGAGTCAGAAAAAGACTACAGGATCAATTTCTAGCTCAGTTCACCATCCATGACAAAATCCAGCTGTCCCAGACGAGTGATCAAATTAATCATCTTTAGGATATGTGTTTGCACGGAAGAGCTTTTAGTCATATGGGCACGAAACAACTACTTCGATATATCATATCGAGCAGTTCGACTTTGCTCTCCATATAACTCTTTAAGATTTAAGAGAATAAAGGGAACGTCCATGTCCTCATGCTGCCTCTAGAGCTCATTGCTCATGGAGACAAGCATGATACATTTGACAGTTTACTATCATCTTTTCACACTTGTATGTGGCCCTTTCCTCCTCGGAAGCATCTTCCCCAAGAGAATCTGGAGCAGGTGTATCCAGAATGTAGGAGACTTTCTCCTGAGTGAAAATAATTCTTATATTCCTTAACCAGTCGATATAGTTAGGTTCGGTCAACTTGTTAGTATCTAGGATACCTCTAAGGGACAGTGAGGATGCCATAAGTATAAATAATCTACAATAATAAGAACACAATATAAGCGGACAACTCATGAAGATATTCATAGCTAGACTAGGACTTTTATCTAATTGTCTCTCACTATTTTATCGAACTTCATAACCCTAAAATATGAAAATCAAGAAACATACTAATATTTCTTAGTGGGGTTAAGATTTTTATTCCTCACAAACACCTTGTGAATAGCATAACAAGTATTCATGAGTTCAAGAGTAGGTAACTCTTTACCAATTGTACTTTTACAATTCTCAACATCTTTCATTCTGGCCTTTAAATCATATATAGTCTTGTGGATAGCATAACAAACTATAGTATTCTATTTAAGTTGATCCTTCAATCCCATATAGTCATACTTAAACAATGCTGCCCTTGTGGATAGCACAACAAAGCAATACTATTCAAATATACCATAAGCATCAATATGCACTTGATCAACATCATGTCAATTTCTATAGTAAGCCTTATGGATAGCACAATAAGCTCACTAAGATCTTGACATACTCTATCAACAAAGTTTGAAGGAAGGCCCTTGTAGTGTTTACATCACTAATCAATCTAAGTTCGAAATTTAAGATGATCAAATTGGCCAGGTAAGTAGGTGGGAGGCTCACTGTAGCTTTTCTAAACACCAACAGAGTTGGCCAGACCAGCATACGGACCTAATTAAAAAATTACCTTTTATACTTTTCTCAACACCAATTGATCTTAAGAATTTGACTTTTGATTTAAAAGTGAATCCTGACATTACAACTTAATATAATTTTATGAGGGACTTTAAACTGGTCTCGACACATCCTAACTATATAAGTGCATAAAATATATACTACAAATTATGTAAATTTGCATGCTTTTACTATTCAAAATAGCAATCACATTATCATGTCAAAAAATATATCAAGGTGCAATCAAAGTCATAATATATGACTAACAAATTCATATATAACATACTCTAATCTAATTAGGCATGTATAACACCCTTATATAACGATCAAAGCAAATCAAGCATGCAAAGAGATAGAATATTATACTTTAACCAAAATAAAAAAATGACATATTGGTGTTCTCCACAAGATTCCAAGATAGAAGTCCTTCAATAGTAATCCACATGAAAGTTGGCCAAGGTCCTTTCCAACTGATGCGCAGCTGCAGCCTTGTCTTCTCAAGAATACTACCGGCTTCAAACTTGCATCATGATCGCACCAAAGTCCAGATGCTTTTGATCTTACCACCAAAATGACACCATGGAGACACTCTTCAAATGTCATATGGCCTAGGATTTAATTTTTGGCTTCAACATATGGGAAAAGCAAATCATAGGACTCTCCAGCAACACTTGCTGAAAATCTCACCACCCTTGTAGCAACTTTTGCCACTCAAATTCTCCTTTTTTTTTCTTAAAATTTTTTTAGATTTTTTATTATGATTTTTACATTCCTTCTCTCTGGTTCACCCAAAAATATCAACTAGAATCAATTTGAGGTGTCCCCTATAAATAGGGAACTAGGGGATGTTACATGGGATGAAGGGGCACCAACTTTTGGTGCTCCAACTTCCCATGTGCCAAATAAATTCACCAAGTAAATTTTTGGTGATTTAGATACTTGGAGTAGAAGGACTCTTCTTTCTCTATATTTCATAAAAATTCTATTAATTTTTTGGCATCAAAACATAAGATTTCTGATTTATCTTTTAAGGCAACACGTTTAATAAAGAGCCTTCTTTAAGAAGGACTCTTTATTTCTCACGCTGATTTGAGGTGGGTAGCAATTATATTTTTGTATGGATTTTGGTGAATGTGGAGGAGTTCTCCTCCACTTGAACTGATCCAAGTTGGATAATGATCCAATCTAAATTGACCCAATTCCATTAGGTCAAAGCCAACTGGTTTAGGTTAGCTCAAATGCTTCGAACCAAACCAATTTGGGAACTTGGTTAATACAATGTGCTAGCATATCAAATTAACCCATAAAATTTATATTAAACTCTAATTAAATCAGATCAAGATTAAATTTTAAAGTATGTGACCCATTGGATTTCAAATCTAGCGAGCAGTGGATCCGGACTTTCAACGTAACCCTAATCCGATGAGATTAGATCATCCGAAGAGTCTCAATCAACTTGGACTCTTTCAAATTGATTCCAAAATTAAATTCTTTCAATTTTTATCAAGCCTACAAGTCAAAATTGATGTCTAGCAATATGTCATGACTATCCGAAAGATTAAAAAATTTGATAAAAATTTATCAAAATATCTTTCAGTGATAAGTTTCTGTGTAATTCAATCTTTCAGTCAAACAATATTCTAGATGAGCTGTGGATTTAAAAATATGTCAAACCCAATCACTTATCTTTATGTATCTCGATCTGAAGGTGATGATTTAGTTGATGATACATTAAAAATTTTTTTCTAATTATCACCATGCTTTGGCCAAAGACTTTCAGAATCACCGTCCTATGAGATCACATAGGATATTCGCTCCTCTTATTAGGAGTGATTGATCTCTTATTGATCACTCACAATCTCTATGCATACTTCACTATATCCAGAACACTCCACACAAGGATTAGAGAATCAAGTTAGGTAGTGAACCAAAATATGGATCCATGTACATAAGGTACCATGGTGATCTCAGATCAAAAGATCACTTACACAACTCTTACTAGAAGATTATCAGTTGACATATAAATAAGACTCCATCTGATTATTCTCTCGCAGATCAATTTGGTGAACTCATTTTCTAATGAGCACTCATATCCTTGTATTAGTATCACCATACAAGTAGTTGTGAGATCAACCATCCTCATTTCTGAGCATACATAGGACATGCCAGTCTTATCGGTATCATTGATCTCCAACTCAATATACCAACGATGAGAAATATTTTAGATCAGGGCTATCAAGGATTTAGGTCTCACAGACGTGATCTCATCATGATCCTAAAACTATTGCCCAGACCTATGGGGTTTATTATAATCTTAAAATTAATAACATACAGCATATAATGAATCAAAAATATTAATTTTATTAATAATATTAATATCAATTATATAAGTTTGAAAGATAAATTATAATAAATACCCTATCGCATCCTATATGCGATTGGCTTGTAGGGCATAATTCTTTCAACATATCCATAGGTAAATCCTCAGAAAAAATAATTTACAGATAAATTCTCAGGAAACAAATTCTCAGGTAAAATCATAGCACATATTCACAGAAAAATCTATAGAAAATATTTTCTATAGTTTTTCCTATGACTTTTCATGTGGATAGAAAATGTTCAGAAAAAACAACAGATACTACTTCATCCATCAAAATAAAAATTATTTCCACTGTATGGCTGTAATGTTTCTTATGGATTTTTCTAAGGAATAAAAATCCATCGATAATTGCTATGTCTTTTCTTACGAATTTGGTTTCTACAAGAAAAGTTTAGCTAAACTCAATCTACAAGCATATCCGCAAGAAAATCCATAGATAATTCTTGAAAAAAAAAATCTACAAAAAAAATCCATAGGAAATCATGGCTTTTCTTGTAGTGCATGCCATTAGGAATCCTTATGCGATAAGGATTTTGATTTTGATCTTGATTTAATCACACACCCAATTATTAATTATGTCAAGAGGGAGAAAGAGGGCACCATGAGCTTGAGTCCTCCTCAAATAAGGATTTGAGGAATTAAAAGGGCTGGACTAAATCAAAAGGTTTGTTTAGTCAAAGCCTTGTGGGACTGAGACTCATTGGTATAAGATTGGATCTTATATCAAAGCGTTCCTTTTATTGTGCACAACGAGTCATCACACCCTCCTATCTGTGCCATATCATCACACCTAAAAGAGCTTAACATGGAAAAGGAGGAGGTGCCAAGGAGTTCCATCTGCAGAAGGACTCTTAGCACCCTTGACTCATCACATAAAAAAGCTATTGCCGCCCATCTATCTTCATGCATGACTTCGTCCACATTTGGTAGAAGTTCATGCCCAAAGGGAGTCCATCTTACATCCCATCTCCTGATGTAATCAGAGTTTTAATTGGTTAAAACTCTTAGATTTAGGTAGGACTTCAAGGCATGGAGTCCATGACTATTTATATGGGGCTTCAACATGTGGCATGTGGAAGAAAGAAAGAAAGTAGAACTCAGATCCCTCTCCATGCCTCACACTCTTTTCTCTCTCTCTCTCATGCCCATAGGTGGGATGCCTAAAAGTTGGGTGACTTGAAAAATTTTTCTCTCTTCCTTTTGGCATCTAGCGATAAAAAAATGGAGCACGATCAAAGGCTACAAAGAGAAGGCTGTGTTGATTTCCTTACGAAGAAAATCAAAACAAATTGGAGAGAATCCTTGACCTTTCTTATATGGATACCTATAGGCTAGATGCTTGTGCGGCTTCAAAAAATCATAAAGACATCCATGATCATCAGATTACGATGAAGACTATTGGGAAGGATCTCTCATGAGTGTGGAATACAGATCCCGCACCCAAGATCGCTAACCCAGATGACGATATCGACACCACAACAGAAAGAAAAAAGAAATAAAAAGAACATAATCAAATGTGGATCAACCCAAGCCTTACCTTCACAGGGCATGAAAGCTTCACCATGAAGGAAAAAAATAAGTACAATAGGAGATTATACCCTCTCAACTCTCATACATCAATATCTTTCTCAACAAGAAACACAACCCTCACAAAAGCTCTCACAAAACCTCCCAAAGAGACTCTCTACCACCCTACACCACTTTTGTATAGACCTAGCCCGTCTGTCCTTTTTAAAGCATTAAATTTGTGTCCAAATCGAGTCTAAAATGTATAACAGACTCCTAACAGAATCCAATAGCTCCCAGGCTATTCGATCACTCACACATGTATCCTGTGCCATCCAATCATGCATAACTGCCCCTGAATCATGCATGAACTGTGTCAATGGTCCACGGGCTGTGTGTGAACCATGTGAAGCATGGTGCGTGCCTCATTGTGCACTATATGAGGTGTGGTCCATAAACTGCACATGGACCGTGCATCCACCTCCTGTGTTGGCATGGTAGACTGTGCATGGATCGTGCAATGAACTGCTATCTAGGTTGTGCATCCCGTGCCTGGGCCGTGCGCGCTGCAAGCCTGTACGCATTGTGGGTGGCGCATTACAGGCCTGCACACCTATGGGCCTCACACCCATGGGCCGCACCTACAGGCCTGCACGCCTATGGACCATGTCTCCGGTCCTACGCATCTGTCTGGCCTGCATGGGCTCCTATATCTAGGCTCCACTGCCGTGAGCTTTGCTGCTGTGGGTCAAATTCAAGACACCAAATCTCAAGAATCTCCACCTCGACTCGACATTCGGCCTCTACCTAATTTTGAGAGCTTCAGGATGATCTCACCCCTATGCCCTAGAGAAAATACCTAGCTACTCATAGATGGACAAATATGGGAGTCGAGCCAGGCCACTCATTCTTAACTCCATCATATACCATGACCTGCGGTAGTAGGAACTTCTCACGAGTGTGGAATATGGATCCTCCATCCAAAAGTGCTAATCTAGGTGACGATGTCGACATCATAATAAGAAAAAAAAAATAATAAAAAGGACATAATCAAATACATGGATCAGCCCAAGGCTTATCTCTATAGGACAAGCAAGCTTCACTATGAAAGAAGAAAATAAATATAAGAGGAGATCACACCCTCTCAACTCTTATATATCAATCTCTCTCTCAATAAAAAGTACAACCCTCATAAAAGCTCTCACAAAGTCTCCCAAGGAGACTCTCTGTCGTCTTACATCACTTCTGTATAGACCCAGCCCATTTGTCCCTTTTAAAAACTTAAATTTGCATCCAAATCGAGTCCAAAATTTATAACAGACTCCTAACATGACTCCAATAGCTCTCAGGCCATTCAATCACTCCCACACACATCCTGTGCCATCGATCGTGCACAACTGCCCCCTAGACCGCATGTGAACTGCATGAATAGTCCATGGGCTGCATGTGGACCATGTGAAGCATAGTGCACACCTCACTGTGCACCATGTGAGGCATGGTCCATAAACTGCACATGGACCGTGCATCCACCTCCCGCATGGTGTGGTAGACTGTGCGTGGATCGTGCCGTAAACCGCTATCTGCACCATGCGTCCCATGCCTAGGCTGTGCGTGCTGCAGGCCTGCGCACGCTGCGGGCCGTGCATTGCAGGCCTACATGCCCGTGGGCCATGCCTGCAAGCCTGCATGCCTGCAAGCCATGTCTCTGGACCTATGCGTCTGTCTGGCCTGTATGGGCTGCTCTGTTTGGGCTCCACTGCTTTGGACTTCACTGCTGTGGATCGAATTGGAGGTGTCAAATCCCAATAAGAACTACCCATGCAAGGGTGAAGATCTGATCTTCTTCTTCTTAATCGTAATCTTAATAACTATGAGGGATCTGGAGTTGATTCGAGATGAGAACTCGCATCATAATTAATCTAAAATTTATTTTAATTTTTTACTGCATGATTAATTAAAAAATTTATTTTATCCTTTCACTGTGCATATAAATCAGCCCCAGTTTCTAACAGATGCCCTATAACTCTTAGTTTTGGCATGCATGATTGCTGATGATTAGGGAGTGGTACCCTCAGAGGTGCTTTCCCTTTAATGCTTTAGAATAATGAAATTTGTGTTGACCCAAAAATTGATTTTGGTAATATCAAAATACTTAAGTACTTTTGGTACTAATAAATGCTTGAGATTATGTGTAGGTGAAAATTTTCTAAATTAATAGGTTGCTCATTTTGATAAAGCAAATCTAACCTAAAAATATTATTCATCGAATAAAGCTACTCAAAAATTAACTTTGACAAAGAAGAGAATCAGTTATAGCACACTTTGGCACAGACAATATATCAGGGATCTGCAATACTCGAGCTGACTCTAACATTTTCTAAAGTCAACCTTAAACTAGAGCCAATCCTAAAATATTGATGAGTTGACTCTACTTCCTATCAAGCCAACTCTAATATCCTCTCGAGTCAACTTGATTAAGGATTCAGAATGCCCAACGGAGAGCTATATTTCAAAAATAAAAATTTGAGCTGACTCCAAAGGACCTCGAGTTGATCTCATTATTGGAAAGGATTTCTCATGAGTGCGGAATATAGATCTCCCACCCAAGATCGCAAACACTAGTGACGTATCAATACCGCAACAGAAAAGAAAAAGAAAGATGTACAAAGACACAATCAAATTTGTGGATTAGCATGGGGCTTACCTTCATAGGGCATGTAAGCTTTACTATGAAAGAAAGAATAAATATAAAAGAAGATTACATCTTTTCAACTCTCATACATCAATCTTTCTCTCTCAACAAGAAGAACAAAAGAAATCCTTGTAATGCTCTCAAAACCCCCCATAAAGACACTCTGGCCATTGCAAGCCACTACCAGCCCCTCTCTATGCTCCACAGCCACTACTAGCCCTTCTCAACCCATCTGCCTCCTTTTATAGAGTCCAAATCAAGTCCTAGTCAAATCCAGACTCCTGTTAGGAATCAAAAATCCCTTTTGGACATTTGATCACCCCCGCACACATTCCTAGCCATTTGATCATTCAAAGTAGCTCATGATTGTGCCCTCAGCCATCGGATCATGCATTCTCGTGCATGGACCACGCATAGATTGCATGTGGACTACATGAAATGGTCTCCTAGACCATGTGGTGGCCCGCACAACATGCTAGGCCATGTGTTGTGGGCCACGCATGCTGTAGGCCCAGCTCTGGGCTGCGCGTGCCAACAAGCCTAGGTGCCTGCAGGCCGAGCCTGTGGGCCATGCCTGCCGGCCTATGGACCTATGCTTGTAGGCTGAGCCTGTGGGCCTACGGGCTGCATGCCTGTGTCTGCGGGCCTGGTCTATTGGGCTTCTTCATTTTGGGCTTCTCTGCTATGGGCTTCTCTATTGTGGATTGAATTTGAGGTGCCAAAACCCAACATGCATTACATCTCGAGCCGACTCCAAAATTTCATGAGTCGACCTCAAAAGTGAGTCGACCCTCGATGTCCAAGAGTTGACCTTACTGATATCTCATAGCAAAAAGATAAAGAGTAACAAATTAAGTTTCTTTACTAGAGCCAACTCTAGATATTTTAAGAACCAACCCAACATTCGAGTCAACCCCAACAAGATGCCGAGTTGACCCAGCATAAGTCGAGTTGATCCTGAAGATTAAGAACCGACTCTACTATGTTGTGACAGAATTAAATGGCTAGTTTATCAGTCTTTTTCTAATGGCTATAAACGATTAGTTTGAGCTCTTTAACCATTATTTCTAGATTTCTAGCCTTTCATGAACCTATTTTAAATATAGAACTTAATTTAAAAAAGAAAGAAAATAAGGTTTTCCATTGAAAAACTTTGAGAAAATTCTAGTGAAAGAGAGAGAACTGAAAGAGAGTATTCAATAGCCTTCACAATAGAAAAATAAGAGCTGAAGCATACTAATTGAGCACACCTACTGTAAAGAATCTTCTTCAAGTTTACTCTTAGGCTTTTATCAAGCATTAAAGAAGGAGTTTATAATTGAGCTACAACTTCAACTACCTTTAAGAGTTCCAAAAGTGTTATTTATTGTGCCTTAAATTCATTATCTCTTGATGTCTAGTGATTATAACAAGTTTTTTGGGATAAGGAACTTGAGGTGTAAAGCCTATCCAAGTCCGTAATTTGATGTTTGTATTGAGCTAAGTTAGGAGACTTAGTTTGGGAAAACATTTTGACCGGTGAACCAGAGAAAACCTACTAGATTATGATTGTGAGCCTAGAAAAGAGTCTGGCTCTAATCTTTTAGAGATTATAGTAGAATTCCTAAATAGATAAGCTTGGAGAGAGGATATAGGTGTAAAGATTGGTACCGAACAACTATAAATTTGTTGTATTTATGATTATGTGCTGACTGCCTTTATTTTTATTATAATTTTTCTACACACATCTTTATTTGTGCTTAAGTCACTAATTTTTCTGAGATATTGGTTCCTCATACTTTAGCACAATTTCTAGAAATTGGTTAAAGGATTTAATCTTATTCTTTATGCTGATTTATTTGCTACACACACCAATATACTATTTCTTTCGAGTTAGCTAAAACTTTTAAAATTCTGCAAAGTTTTAAGAATCCAATCCCTCCCCTCTTAGGTTGCTACCTTTGGGCAATAGTTTGGATGTCTTAGATCATTTTGGTGGTTTCATATATTCATCATATGAAAGTTGAACATGATAGAATGCATTATTTTTGCCAAGTTGAAAATTTGGATGCTAATGAGTTTTGTTGGTAACAATGAATGCCTTATCAGAAATTAATCATTTTGACCATAGGCACATGTTATTTCCTCTTTAACATCATACCCCTAGAGACAAATAGCATAAGTACCCTACCAAGCTTTAACCTACTAAACAAATTTGAGAGGATGTGATGTAAACCTTATACAATTACTTGCAACTGTTAGGTTTTTCTCCATAAAGAAGATCACAATGGCTGGGGAAAAAATTACTATATACAATAACTTTAAATCTTCGAACTAACCGAAAACTAATGAGAAAGATGTTATAACTAGGTGAAAAATTGGACTTCCTACTACTGTAACCATCGAGGCTATATTGATGGTGTCTACTATGTTGCTTGAGGACTAGGATGTAGAGGAAGGAGAGAAAAAATAAATAGGATGTATTGGATTTGGAATCAGCTACTATAGTGTCAAGATTCAGGAGCGCCAAGCCTCTAGAAATTCCTAAAATTGAGGAATAATTAGGTTCATTTCTTGGAACCTATTAACAAAACCTTGTCTTGCTATAAGTCTTTGACTTGATGTTAGTCGCCTATTAATGAGGAGTTTGAATCTGGGTTGGGGGTATCTCCTCTTTCAGGAACCTGCAATGAAAGTCCACACTTATTAGAGATTCTCCAATGGGGATACTTCGATACTTAAATTAGTCAGAGCTTGAGAATAGAGAAAGAGAAAGAAGAAAAAGATAGGAGAGCGAGAAAATATAGGCACTATTCTCTTTTTGCTTGCTTATCTTAGGGTACCCTAGTTACCTCTTTATATAGAGATGGAGGCATAGACAATTATGCCTGAATATGGTAGGCCACAAGGCCCTAATATGGTAGGCTGCTAGATCTTAATCTGATAGATCGTTAGGATAGGAAATCCACCTATTAACTTGTAAATCACAGTTGTTAGTCATGGGCATTATACATGAATTCTATTCACATTCTAAAAATTGTCCAAGGTTGTGCGGTATCATGAGAGATTCCATCGGCTCAACCTTGTCATTGAGTGGACCAATGGCTTGAGATCGACAGAATGCTGAAGTGCCACTTCAATGTGGATCTGAGGTTGATTAAGTATGTGTGAGATCATAAGCCTTAGGGCCGAGTTTAACAGATGTCTAGATTGGTTGGTGATGAACTGGAATCGATGGTTATCAGGATCAGCTTACACTCAATAAAAGGACCAATTATTATCCATGGTCATAAACTTGTTGTTTCTCTTTAGGCTGGAACTATATCATGGTCCACACCACCTCATCCCAGGTTGAAGTAGTGTGGTTGTAAAAAATGACTCACCTAAATGGGCCAACACCCCAATGCTTGCCCCCCACACTTGAGTCCAAGGTAACTTGCTAACATTGGGTGATAGGAGTAGTTCATTGGGGAGTCATTTTTTGGTTGCCAGGAATGTCCGAGGAGGATTGTCTTTAGGTTGATGCTTCTCGCTTACACCACTACTACTGTGTAGAAGGTTCTAGGCTCTAGTTTTCATAGTGAATGAAGCACCATAATTATGGAAGCATGAAAATTGAGGTGGTGCATAAAGATCATTTAAAACATTCAATTCCAGGATCTCTTGGTTACTGACGCACCATCTCCAAAGCTAACATGTGGCAAAGTGCATGTTTTCTTCAATTACTATGGATTACTGTGGAAATCAAAGACTAACATGTATCAGCATCTCAGATGGGTATATTGAACCATCGGACTGCTTAGGACCATTAGAGGCATTATAAATTTTAGCCACCCCCTCCTGCTTCCTTTCACCTTCTATCAGTTCTTCACTTGGTCTCCACTTGTGCTGTTGTCGGAAGAGTTCTCTATCACTGCTAATTGTTTCTAGAGCTTCCAACACATGCTTTTTAGGCCACCATTCAATTATTCGGTGGGCTTCTTCCTTTTCTTCTTCCTTTCTTTCACTTTATGAACTTTTTCTATAGTCTTTTTGGATTTCTTCTCTCGAACCTTTTGTTTAGTTCTTTTCCTTGCTTTGTATTTGATGTATGCCCTAGAATCCAATCAAACTGACATATAAACTCCTTTTAGGGCATAATTTTATACTTAACCTAATTAATTAGAGTAGTTAATTTCTATTCATGTAGTGTAGGTGTCCATGAATCATCTAAAAAATTAATAAGATGATGACATATATTCTCAAGAGTTAAAAATTTGAGATATGTGTCATTGATGGTTAATTCCTAAAGTACTCCCGATCGATGGATCATCATGGAGATGATGATTGATCTGATTAGATTGGTGCATGGATCATTTTTTTTTAGATAGATGAGTCTTGAGTCTACTATGTGAGGATACTGAAGTGAGAGTATAGATGTTTATTAAAAAATAAATATATCAAGCGTAACCAACAAGAGAAGTCACATGGATATCTACTCACTCGTCAGTAACTTTCTTATTGCTGTAGTGGTGTGACTAGTTTTTTGACCTATGGTGCCTCGACTATTCACAACAGGATTGCTATAGTTTGACTACATCATAACTCGGTCTCTTAGCTATATGAAACTTTGAGGTGTATGTTGGTTACAGTAGGTTCATTGTAAGAGTAGTGTGTGCACCTAGATGGGGTCTATTGACCTTAGTAGATAAGGAGTAGTCCTATGTGATTTATGAGATTGAGTTCAAAAGATCTTGGTCAGGACAGAGTGAATGATGAAAAAGTATTTCCATAATTTTCACATGAGAACTCAAGTTGAATAAATCCTATGATGCGTAGTCAATGATAGCACCAAAAATAACTCTACTCACTACGTAGGTAGGATGAGTCGAGATCGTATCCTCAGGGACCTTGGACTAAGTTAAGATTGCAAAATAAAAGAAAGAAGTGTTGTTTTGATTTAGAAAATAAATTATCTTAAAATTGATGTAATTAGAAAATAAAGAGCTTGGAAGTTTTGAATTAATTTTGCACTAGTAGAGTTGTATCTCTTTTTTTATATTTAAATAGATGCGATTAATCTTAAGAAAAATACCTATCTTTACTCGGTATGCCTCGTACCCATAGATCATGGCGCATCTTCGAAAAGTACTAGGTAAACAACTCTTCTTTCCTCGGCACGCCCCATACCCGTAGATCACGATGAATCTTCGAAAAGTAAAAGTTGTTCCTAATATTAATTCTATATCGTTACAAAATTTTTTCTCCACTCTCTAGACTGCTAGCCTAGCTGATCATGAAGTAGTCCCTTTCTATTCCTCTATGCAAGGCTCTAAAAGAATTTTTGGGCTCCCCCTCCAATGAGAGTACAAAAGCTTTTTTATAGATATTAGGAGGGAGGAGTTTTACATGGTTTTTCGATGTGGGACTAAAGAAAATACTAAGGACTAAAAGGTGAATGGATGAGATGGAAAGATCACAAGCAGATAAAGAAAATACAAATTCTTCCTCTTGAAGTATTTCCAAGTATATATTTTTTTCCTTTAATTTTCAGATCCATCTGTTCATCTGTCCCCACGAACCCCGCGCGCCTGCTGCCTCGCCCGCGCCTCCGCTCTCGCCCGCGCGCCCTTCCGCGTGCTCCTTCCACGTGAACCCATTAACTGTTTATACTCCTTTACAAAAAGAAACTTTTGTTTCTTTAAAATGACGTCTATATTTTTTTTGGGTTCCTTGTATAGTATCTTCATTTTCTATAATACCGTATGCATCCTTCTTTTATTTAAATTTTATTTTAAGTCTAATTTTCTTCAAACTTGAGTCTTTTTGATCTGCGAATCGGACTCTTTGTATCGACGATCACCTTTCCTGTAAAACATAAAAAAAAGCATCAAATTTTTAATAAATAAAATAAATTAAATATAATTTTCTATTTTAAATGACTTAAATTAAGTATTTATCACACCCTCCAACTTGAATTTTGCTCGTCCTCAAGTAAAATAGATATATCAGCATTGTGTAACGACTCGATCTTGAATAAAAAGTTAGGTTAGGCATCCCAAAAGGTAGATGATACCTGGTCAGACCATTAAAGAGATACTTCATTGGATTATCAATTTGACACAATTAGTGGCTGAGTATTAACTAAAAAAATTTCAAGAGCTTTTCTTTCACCAACTCCTCACTTTACTCTTTAAATCCTCTAACTTAATGTGAGAGAAATTTATTATCTTCTTGCAATTTAGTCTCCTTATTATCCACTATTTTTTTTTAACATTGCCCACCTTTTTATGCGAACCACAATACTTACTTAGGCGAAAGGGCCCGGTTACTCAGTAGGAAATCAATATTTTTTTTTTAAAGTAAATTTTAAGAAGAATTTTTGCATACCTCGACCTTTCTACCCAATCTCTCATGAAGCAGATTCTTTATTGAGATCAGTAAGAAGAAGGTTGTAGAATCACTCTTAAAATTTGATCTAGTCTAAATCCTACTATTCATTGGGTTTTCTTAATAATTTATTCCTCGACCTTTCCACCCAATCTCTCATGAAGCAGATTCTTTATTGAGATCAGTAAGAAGAGGGTTGTAGAATCACTTCTAAAATTTGGTCTAGTCTAAACCCTACTATTCATTGGGTTTTCTTAATAATTTATTCCTCAGTATCTCTAAAATTATCTTGATCGTTAATCATTCATTTATTAGGATGCCTAATTGACTCTTAATCAAAATAAAATTTGGATACACAAAACTAATTATTTCTGACCATACTCGAGGATTTGATTAATTTCTATTTCCTTCCCCCCCAACTTAATCTACATTATCCTCAATGGAGTAGGAAAGCAAAGAAAATAAAAGGAGAGAGTGCACCAGTGATAATTTTGCTTCGGAAGTTGAAGATAGCTTCATTGATTAATGGACTCTTATTCTAAATTTCTGTAGCTGCAGTAAAGTAAAAAAAAAAAAAATAAAATCGTTGGGTTGCCTCCCAACAAGCGCTAAGTTTTACGTCTTCAGCCAGATGTCAAGTTTATTGACAGACTCTTCCATACAGAGCGGTCTTTTATTCTTAAAAAAAAATGAAGATCAGTTAAAATAAAATAAAAAAAATTTGGGTTGCCTCTCAAAAAGTGCTAAATTTAACGTCTTCAGCCAAACGCTAAAAGAGTGTCTATCCTATTCCTGCTTGAATCTTAACATGAGTGTCGATCCCTCTTTCAGAAATAATATATCCTAATACAATTCCTTTCCGCACCATGAAATGGCTCTTTTCCTAACTTAGGACAGGATTTGTCTCCATACACTGTTTAAGAACTTTGGAAAGATTATGGAGACAATCCTCAAAGGTGGTTCCAAATATAGAAAAATCATTCATAAAAATTTCAAGATATTTGTCCACCGTATCCGAAAAAATGGCCAGTATGCACCATTGAAATATAGCGGGTGCATTGTAGAGTCCGAATGGCATACGTCAAAAAACGAAGGTGCCATAGGGGCAGGTAAAGGTAGTCTTTTCTTAGTTATCCAGAAATATAAGTACTTGATTGTACCCTGAATAACCATCAATAAAATAGAAGAAAATTTATCCTGGTGGCAAAAACCAATGGGCTAAATCAATTTGGTACTGATTGAGCGATTGGTATCTAAGGTAAGTGAAAGAATGGTGTTTACTTAATTAGAATCATTGCTTATGCACGAGGAGCCTCCCACCAATCTTGAACTTATCTGATCAATTTGGTTTTGGATGCCTAGTGTTGAGTTCACTATATATGTTGCAATTGCATCTTGATTTTGATCTTGGTGAACCAAGTCAGGATCTCTTAAGTAGATCTGTGGTAATTATGGATTTACATCGAATGTAAATAAATAATTAAAATCAAAAAGATCTAAATTAAATCTCCTCACATATGTTAAGTGGAGCGGTCTTCCACCATTATAGATGTACGGGCCCTTCTTGATGTTGATTGTTCTCAACTGGATACAATAGTTCAGTTACATCGAAAAGATACAACTACTCTATTAGCATGAGATGCTATCCGATGGAGATGGGATTGGATCCAATAATTGTTAGGTAAGGATCCCATTGATGACTTCACTTTCATAAGAACGATGGGTCTGACTTAACTAAGGAATGAGATCAATAAATATCAGGTGAGGCTTCAGGACCTAGAGACTGGTGACCACTATAATTTATTTGAAAAATATTAGATAAGAGTTATCCACTCATTGATTGACATATCATCAATAACTGTTAGGTGAGGTGGTGTGCCATTCGATAGGACCACAATACCCACTTAAAATCTTAATCGCGAAGGATTTCTATCTCTCTACCTAAGAAATGTAAGAGATTCAAAAAAATAGTGAGAGATATATTTATTTTAAAAGATCCTATAATAAATTTTAAAATCAAGTACAAAAATCTAACTAGCATCCTTACTTTCTGAAACAATAAAATATCAGCTTCCAATCCTCTAGCTCATCAACCAATTGATTAACCAAACAAGTTATAAAGATTGACTCTGGAATCAAAAATAATTTTTAGTTCCAAAAAGTTAAGCTAATTTTATAACCAGGATATCCTTATGTTACCAAATCGTCCGATAATTGATCAAAGGGCTATCAGTTTATAATCATTGATTGATAGTGATTAAGGATTTGGATGAGCTTGAGAAGCTCGGGATGACCATGCATAAGAAATTACGAATGAATTTGATCCTACAATTTCTTACTAGTTTATATGGATAGTTTATAGTAAACTATCACATGAATTAGATCTATTGCACCTTGTTTAAATTGTTAAAAATATTGGTGACTACCAATGGGACCTTGAAGAGTTCAAGGGGTAGAGTGCTCATTGTGGAGTGGACTTCTACTTTCAAGAGAAAGTCTACTTAGAAGAAGAAGAAGAAGTCCATGAAGAAATATAAGTTCAAGAGCCAGCCAAAGAAGGAAGCTCCTAAGAAGGTGGCTATCTCTATGATGTTAACAGTCATCAAAGGAACTATCCTGTATACCTGGAGAGGCTAAAGAAAAAAAAAGAGACATGCCTTCAGAAGGTATATTCGATCTGTTCGATATTAGTATCTGAGCAGATAGTGAGTGCCATAGGATCTGAAAGATCTAGAGATGAAATAAACCCAAAGTATATGTGGCATATCAGGTTTGATCATATTGGAGAGGACAGAATAAACAAATTAGAATGTCATGAGCTTTTAGGCTCATCAACTTTTGAGTTGTTTTCGATTTGTAAATTCTGCATTCAAAGAAAATGACTAAACTATCCTTTATAGAATATGGGATAAGGATCACTGAAATACTTGCCCTGGTATATCCTGATTTGTATAGCCCATTTGATGTGCAAGCCGGAGATGGTTACCTTTACTTCATTCTTTTTTATCGATGACTTTTCAAAGTATGGGTACATGTGTGAGATACAATTCTAAAGTTTTGAAAAATTCAAATAATTTAGATATGAGATAAAGAAACAAACTAGAAAATTCTTAAGGTTCTTCGATGAGATCAAGGAGGCAGATATCTTAGTGAAAATTTTTAATCGATCTCAAAGAAAATAGTATAGCCACACAATGGACTCTTCCTAGTGCATCTCAATTCAACGGGATGTTGGAAAAGAAGAAAGGGATCTTATTTGATATAGTCTAATTCATGATGAACATCACTGATCTTTTCTTATTTCTTTGGGGATAAGCTTTACTAGTGAATAGTTTCCTCTAAGTTTATTCCTATCATGTTGTATGAGATGTGGCATGATGAGGATGTTCGGCCCATGTCAAGCGATAGCAGATGGATAAATTAGAGGTTAGATCTATGAAAGCTCGTTTCTAAGATATCCTAAAAAGTTTAGGGGATACTACTTTTACTTTTCAAAAGATTATAATATGATTATTATCCAACATATTATATTCTTGAAAAAATAGTTTATCCAAGATGGAGATAGTGAGAGAAAAATTGAGCTCAAAGAGAAAGTCTCTGAAAAGCAACGAGCCATAGAACCTATAGAATCTATTCATATTGAGCTAATACATATAGTACCTCCTCCACCTTATAGGTCGAGTAGAATCTCTCATCCTGTTAAAAAATACTTAAGTATTCTAACAGAGGATGTAGAGAAAATATTTCTTATGAAAGATAGAAAATATGGAGATGATTCTAAAATTACTATGAGACGATGTCAGATATCAATTTTGAGAAGTGATTGAATGCAATGAAGTCAAAAATTGACTCGATATATTCCAACCAAATTTGGACCTTAGTAGATCCACTAGCATGTATACTATCTATTGGATTCAAATAGATCTATAAAAGAAAGAAATATAAAGGTACAGTCCTTTAAAGCAAACATCTCAGAATTGGAATACTCAATATAATCAAATAGTTTGATCTCATCAAGAGCAAGAAGGAAACATATGTTTATAAAATGGTCAGTGGAAGCACTGTCACCTCTTATTGTATGTAGATGATATCCTCCTAATTATGAATAATTTTTTCATATTGACTTCGATTAAAATTTGATTGCCTAAAAAAATTTCCATGAAAGATCTTTGGAAGCATCCTATAAAGGTCTATAAGACAGATATAAATTTATGAGATAGATCTAAGAGAATGCTAGATCTTTCACAGAAGATGCACATAGAAGAGGTACCGAAGGAGTTCAGTATAAAAACTCCAAGAGAGGTTTCTATCCTTTAGGCATGAGATTGATATCTCCAAAAGGTGTGTCCCAACATATTTGTAGAGATACAGCACATGAGCTAGATCCCTTATGTTTTAGTTATAAGGAGCCTTATGTATATTATGCTAAGTACAGAGATTGATATAACTAATGTTGTAAATATCACGAGCATATATTGGTTAAATCCAGATTGAGAATATTGGATGGCTGTAAAAATATTTCTAAGTACTTTAGAAGCACCTAGGATATGTTCATGATCTTTAGAGAAGAAAAATTAAGAATACTAGGATTTACTAATTTAGACTTTATGTTTGATGTTAGAGAGTCTACATCACTATGTGTTTTCTTATACAATAAACATTCAATAAATTGGAAGAGTTCTAAATAACCAATCATTGTAAATTCTAGAAGCCATATATATCATCGTTTATGAGATAACTAGAGAAGCCTTTTGGTTAAAAAGGATTTGTTGTAGAATTGGGTGTAATGTTATGAGATGACACAACACTGTACTATGACAATATAGGTGCCATAGCTCTAGCGAAGGAGCCTAGATCTCATCAGAATTTTTAGAATATAAGAGCGATAACTTTTAATTATTCATGACTATTTCGAGAAGTAAAACTTCAAGAATCAGAGAGTAGATGCCATAGAAATATGATGGGCTCACTGACTAAACCATCTTGCTAGTAGAGGACCAAAGCACATCTTCAAAAGATAGGGCTTAGGTCTATGGTAGATTGACTTTGGTGCAAGTAGAAGATTGTTAGATGTATGCCATAGAAGTCAATCGGACTGACACATTATTATTTTTTTAAATATAATTTTATACTTGATTTAATTAATTAGGATAGTTAATTTTTATTCATGGAGTGTACGTGTCTATGAATCATCTAGAAAATTAATAAGATAATAATACATATTCTCAAAAGTTAAAAATTTGAGGTATATGTCATTAGTGATTAATTTCTAAATTACTCTCGATTGATAGATCATCATGGAGATGGTGATTGATCCGATTAGATTGGTGCACAGATCACTTTCTTTTAGAAAGAGGAGTCTCGAGTCTACAGTCTAAGGATACTAAAATAAGAGTACAGATATTTGTTAGAGAATAAAAGTATCGAGCATGACCAATATGAGAAATTATATGGGTGACTACTTACTCGCCAATAACTTTCTCGATGCTGTAATGGTGTGACCAGTTCTTTGATATGCAGTGTCTCGACTATTCACAATAGGATTGCTGTAGTTTGACTGTACCATAACTCAGTCTTCTAGCCATAAGGAATCTTAAGGTATATGTTGACTGCAGTAGATTTGTTGTAGGAGTAGGGTGTGCATCTAGATAGGATCTATATATCTTAGTAGATAAGGAGTAGTTCTATATGATTTATGAGACTGAGTTTAGAAGTCTTTGGCCAGGGCAGAGTAAATGATGAAAAAGTATTTTCATAGTTTTCATATAAAAACTCAAGTCAAATAAATCTTACATATGATAGATGATGGGGCTTGATAAATTTTTCTTAACCTCCATCTTATCGAAACTCACAATAGAAGAATTGTATCATATGGTAACTACACCTAGAGGTTTATTCTTTCTATTCTGCTAGATTGCCACTACATACTGCTAGGTATCACTGATGGATTGTGGGGCCATTGAGAATTATTAGATGATCAATAATTCTTAATTGGCTGAATTAGAAAGTATTCCAATCTATTGAAAGAAGTTTTAATAATATTTTGATGGAGATCAAAATATATTTTACTACTAGATAGAATAGAACCTATGGGGTCACACTTAAAAGAAGCCCTGACTGATCGGATTGTTGAATTATGATTTCAAATTATAAAAAGATTCCACTATCAATATGATTAATGATTAAACTAATTTATAAAAGTTACGTGGAGGACTTGCTAAAAGTTAGTAAGTTATAGGAGAACTTAATTATAATTGTTGCTAGATTATTTGATTTGATCAAATAATGGGATTAAGTCCTAATCAAATTAAATTCAGATTTAATTAGATTGAATTTAATTTGATTGGATTTGGTCTAATTTTGAATTAGATTGGGTTTCATAATGTAAAAGGTTTAGACTAAATCAATTATTGATTTATGATGAAACCTAATCATATTGGGTTTCACAAGTCCAAAAGGTTTTGGACTCAATCAATAAGTACTTCACTTATTCAAATCCAAATCAATTAGAAATTTAACCTACAGAAGGACTCTTCCTAGATCACACACCCAATAGCTCTCACACCAGAAAGGTTTTTGCATGGAGAAAGTGGGGTGCAAAAAGGGATGGGGCGGCAACACTCCAAAAGTCCTCCCGAACTCTATCCTAACAACCCTAACAACTAATTGTTATGGTTTAAAAATGGGATAAAAGGGGTGTCTCCACATAGTAGATTATGTGAGGTGTGGCATGAAGAAAAGAGAGAAAAAGAGGGTGTGCGTGAGGAATCATGATAGGAAAAATTAGATTGGGTACACATGGGCACACTCCAAGTTGTTGGATGCCTCTCCCCTCTCACCTCTCTCCCTCTTGATCTTCCAGACATCCAAAGATTTGGATGCCTTTCCCTTCATCTCTCTCTTTCTCTTGGTCCAAGAGTTGGATAGGCCATCTCCTTCTTCTCTAGATTCAATCCAAGCATTGGAGAAAATGAAAAGAAGAGAGATTTGATCTCTCATCTTCTTCTTTTTCTAGATCTTCTTCTGTTTCTCTTGAGAAGAGAAAAAGAAAAAAAGAAATCAGATTAGATCTAATTTCTTATTTCTCCTACGGATCTCCTTGATTCCCTTGAGAAGAGAATCAAATGGAAAAAAATATTAGATAATTCAAGAAGCGATCACTGCAAGGGAGCTAGCATCCCGATGAGATTGGGATCTCTTTATCAGATCAGCTTTGAGTGGATACCTATAGAGGTCAGACACTTATGCGGCTTCAACGGACTTTGAAGACATCCATAGATTATCAGATCATGACTCGACAAACCCTGAAGATATCCATAAATCATCAGATCATGGTAAAGATCTATCTATACAAATATAAAAATTAGATTTTTATTTTTACATAGATCTTAATCTTGTACATATAATGATATCCGACTTTATGTTAAGATATGATCTCTATGTATGCTTGATTAGATTAGATCTAATTAATGATTTATTTTAATATCATTCTGGCATAAGGTTGCCCTGGCATAACATTGAAATGTTATGTTGTATGATTATTCTAAAATGATATTGAAAATAATTTTTAAAATTTTTTTTCTGCTGCGAGTTTTTTAAATTTTAAAATTTCTGCATGCATAACGGTCGTTATGTGATGGCATTTCCTAATACTTCCATCCTCATTTTTCTTATATGTTTCTTCCATTTTCTTCTTTTCTTCAATCTATATGGCTTCCAATTGTAGTGAGACTCAAGACAAATGCCATCAAGCTAAAGAGAGTTCTCGATTGGCCCCTCCTCAAGCTGGGTTTAAGGTGGAACCTCAGACCGCTACACCATCCTAAATCACTACCGCTTTGGACTCTCTTGGTTGGTCCAAATCTTCCAGCTTAGATGTTTCTAAGCATGGGCTAAGTGTGGAGAGGTATACTTTTATTAAGTCTAATCTGAAAAGAATCCAAGCTTAGTATTATATTTCAAATCGATCTTAATTAGAGCTGCCTGGTAGGGATGGTTGACTAACAGATGCTTCTAAGGGGCACCTCGATATCTATGAGGAGTTCCTCCAAGCTGGGCTATGATTGCCTCTCCACCAATTTATTGCTAATTTTCTTGACTTCAATCATCTAGTTCTATTCAGATCAGTCCGAATGGTATTCGAATGCTTGTTGTTTTTGTTCTTCTCTGTGATCTCATTGAGACCAAGCCAAGGTGCTCACTATTTCGAGAACCCATTACCTTGAAAAGGCAACCCCCTTAGCAAGGGTTGGTGGTATTTCACTCCTCATGGAGGCTACCATTAAGGGGTTGCCTTCTTCCATCATGGATAGAAAAGTCATTTTTTTTATTTCATCTAACCTTCCATGGGGCTTCAGTTGGAGCTAAAGACATCCATTGATTTTTTGAAATAAGTTGCTGAGCCACTTCTTGAGGACAAGGAGGATCTCTACAAGTTGCGCTATAAGGAGTTTCTATAATTGAAGGAGATTCTGACAGAGCAGACTCTGTACAATGCTGAAATCCGCTTGATTAGTCCTCAGGGTATGGCCACTCTCCTTGACTTAGATTTTTGCTATGGCCACTCTCCTTGACTTGGATTTTTGCTTTCACTTTGTTCTTGTATTTTGTAGAATGCTAACTTTTTGTTTGCTATTGTAGTGATGAGGCCGACATTGGAGTCCCTAAGATTTGCTTTAAAGAAGAGGTCAGGCACATCCAATGGTGAGGCCTCATCATCAAAGAAGTAGAGGGTGGCTGCTCCATCCTAACCGACGCCGACCCCAAGGACCTCCAACACTAAGCCCCTAGAGATTTGATGATGAGCTAGAGGTCATCACTATGATGCCTTTTAGCTCAGCTCCACCAGCCTCCCCAAAGACAAATGGAGCTTGAAGTTTGATGACTTACCATAGCCCTTCTCCCCTTTCAAAATTGGCTCCAACATCGAGGATCGCACCATTCTCATTTACCCCAAGCTCTTCTATAGCATGGGCCAGGGCTTGGCCCTCCTCATTCAGGATCGAGGAGGAGCTCATGGCTTTATGAAAGGTGATCAGTTAGTCTAACTCCAGACTTTAGGATGCTCAGCTTGTCTAGAAGCTTGTTGTGAATTTATGGTGCTCCCAAGCCTTGGGAGGCCATGAGAGGAGTCACAGCAATGGCTCTGGGAGGCTAGGATCGGATATGAGTCCTAGAGCTAGGATGGGAGAGGTCCTAGGGTGAAGGTCTATTTCTGTAGTAGAGGAGCCGACTCGGATCAAGTTGGAGTCGACTCGAACTAGGTCGAGCTGGCTTGGGACCTTGAGAGAGTCAGCTTGAATATAGAACAGAGAGTGGGTTTCACCGGCACAGTGGCATGACAGTCAAGCCGGCTTGAGCTGGGAACAGAATGGTGCATGGGTTCTAATTTCGGCTAGGATTAAATTTGATCCTAGGGGTCATGAGGCTTTGTTTATGAGATCTTAAGAGGGTTAACTCAAAGGCTCGGGCTGAGATTAAATCCAAGAGGTGAGAGCATGTGAGACATAGATGAGATATACTTTTCGATGAGTACTTTCATGTATTGGGTTAAGCCAAGGAAAGTTTTTTGGTCGGACCTAATGGCTGTGTATAAATATATATAGGTTGTATTAGGATTTTATAGACAGGATGTGATTGAGTGAATAAAGATCTTTTCTCTCTAACTTTCTCTCCCTCTCTGGTTCCAACACCAAACCCTAGCATCCTTCTCTCTTTTTTGTTGATTGTTGGAGTAACATCCAGATTCCTTGCGAGGTATTTATGATCAGGTATGGAGGAGGTTATACCAAAGTTTTCATAACAATTAGTATCAGAGCTCGGTTACATGGAGGAAAGAAGAAGATGCTGAAGGCAAGTTTCAGCCCAGATTTTTCCTTGTTTTCTTCCTTGTTGCTTCTTTGGTTGAGGTGATCTCCCAGTTAGGTGGAGGATTTTGACTCAAGAAAAGGTTGGAAGATGGTGGAGGAGATCTATTTCAGATTTGATCCGATTTTTAGAGTGTGAGGCATGGTATTGCAGAAGGGTTAGGGCTAGTTGTAGGCTTGAAGGGTGCAATGGCTTCAAGCGGGTTTAAGGCAGAGTTCGAGAAGTTTGATGGAAAGAAAAACTTCATCTTATGGCAGCAGTGGGTGAAGGATTTGTTGGTGCAACAGTGGATCTATAAGGTCATGATACAAAAAAGACTGAAAAAGATCTCTGCTGAGGATTTATAGAAGCTAGAGGATATTGCCTTCAGCACGATCAGGATGTGCTTCGTGGATCAGATGTTACCAGAGGTTAATATAGAGACCACGGCAAGAGGTCTTTGGGAGAAGCTAGAGAAGATGCACATGGGAAAAAACATGACATTAAACTCTAACTGAAGAAGTAGTTATACAGCTTACTGATGTCCAAAGAAGATGATCGGGTTGGTCACATCCAGAGTTTCAATCAGATATGCTCTAATTTGTTGAATATAGATGTGAAGATTGAGGAAGAAAATCATGCATTGTTACTACTGTGCTCACTCCCATCGACATACGATAGTCTGATTACAACCTCGGTATACAGTAAGGAGTCCTTGGATTATGAGGAGGTTATGGGTGCCCTGAGGTCAAACGTGCTGCAGGAGAAGATCTGCATGGGAGACTCTACTTCGGAGGCATTCATTGTTCATGAGAGGCGAGAAAGGCCTGGGAAGAGAAAAAAATCTAGGGATAGATCGGAGAAGATTCTGAAGTGCTACAGGTGCCATAAGATTGGACACTTCAAGAAGGATTGTCTGTTGCGGAAGAAAGGAGGAGAAGAGAGGGACTCAATCGGGACAATCGCTAAAGTATTAGAGATGGATGATCTCTTGATGGTTTCGGAGGAGCCCACGAGGTGTGGAGGGTCTGAAGGGGCAGTGACGAAGTTTGACGTGCAGTTGGGATATAGATAGCTATGGGATGCGACAGAGACATGTTCGGAGACAAGCAGTTGTAGAGTTGCAGAATGGATGCAGTCGGAAGACCCGAGACATAGGTGACTGTATGGAGTGGCACAGAGGTAGCTGGAACACAAGCAGCTACGGACCATAGAGACAGCTCAAAGACAGCTGGAAGACAGATAGCTACGAACCAGAGGTGTGGCACTGAGGTAGCTAGAGGACAAATAGTTGTGGACCATGGGACGGATGCAGCCAGGATTCAGACGGTGGCATGGGGCTGTAGCAAATGCATGGTCGAAGAAAGATGGTTGTGGAGCTATAGCACAGGCATGATCATGGAGATAAGCGATCGTAGACTGCAGCACAGGTGTAGCTAGAGAGACAGGCAGCTGCGGAGCCATGGTAGAGGCATAGCCAGATATAGGTGGTTGTGGGATAGATGCGTAGTTAGGCTACAAACAATTATGGGATTTTGGGATCTAGGTGGAGGCTGTGGAGTATCAAAATCGAAGAGGATACCTTGAAGGATGCAGACTTCGAGTTTCTTGATGGCAGAGGCATGCAAGGTGCAAAAATGATGCACAGTAGATCCACTATGGTGGTAGTGAATGCAGATGCATTGGATGCGTGAGCATGGAGTACTGAAGGACAACAGGATACTGGAGGGTGCTAAGAGATAAGTAAGGCAATCAGATTGTGTAGGTGGATTGTGCAGGGTTTGCTAAGGCTTGGGGCATCAAGGTAGAGATTATTGTGAATTTATGGTGCTCCCAAGCCTTGAAAGATCATAAAAAGAGTCACGGCCACTGCTCTAGGAGGTTGGGATCGGATATGAGTCCTAGGGATAGGACGAGAGAGATCCTAGGGTGAAGGTCTATTTCTATAGTAGAGGATCTGACTCAGATCTGGGTGAAGTTGACTCAGACTGGGTCGAGTCGGCTTTGGATCCTGAGAGAGTTGGCTCAAATATGGAATAGAGAGTGGGCTTCACTAGCATGCATGGTGGCATGATAGTCAAGCCGACTCGAGGTTTGATTGAGCTGGCTTGAGCTGAGAATAGAATGGTACATGGACTCTGATTTCGACTAGGATTGGATTTGATCCTAGGGGTCTTAAGGTCTTGTTTGTAAGGTTTTAAGGGGGTTAACTCAAGAGCTTGGATTGAGATTAAGTCTAAGGGGTGGGAGCATGTGAGATATGGATGAGACATGGTTTGGTGAGTGCTTTCATGTATTGGGTTGAGTCAAAGAGAGTTTTTTGATCGAATCTAATGGCTGTGTATAAATATACATAGGGTGTATTAGGATTTTATAGACAGGACATGATTGAGTGAATAAAGATCTTTTCTCTCTAACTTTCTCTTCCTCTCCGATTCCAACACCAAACCCTAGCATCCTTCTCTCTTCTTTATTGATTGCTAGAGTAACATCCAGATTTCACACGAGGAGTTTATGATCAAGTATGGAGGAGGTCACATCCGAGTTTCTGCAATAGAGCTGATGTAGATGATCTTCCTGCTAGTGGACTGGTCGATAAGTAAATCCCATTGCATCGAGGAGGTGGTGAGCTCAGGCTTCTCAAGGCTCCTCTCAATAAGTTTTCTTTCTCCTCCCTCTTTTTTCTTTGCTTTGGTCTTTTCTGATCTTCATGGCTTTACATTTAATCTTTTTGCTTTTGTAGCTGGTCCGCAACTTTGCCATGCTCAATGACAGGATTTAGGCTTCTGCAATCTGAGCATAAATTGGAGGACAGAGCCCAAGCTACTAAGGCCCGAGCCCAAGCCACCAAGGAGCAGGCTTCTCGAGCATTGTCCAAGCTCTAGCAGACCTATGACTAGATGGAGGTCCTAGAGGGAAAGATTGCCTACAAGGGGGTAGTAGTAGAAATTCAATAGAAGAAGATCGTTGAGCTAGAGAGGGAGCTGATAGCAGCTTGAAAGGCAGCCGAAGAGAAGCCCACGGCAAGGAAGGAGAGAGTAGCCGAGAAAGATCATCGGCTATTACTAAGGCCAAGCTCCAGGATATGGAGGAGGACAAGGTCTTGGAGGCCTTTGAGGTGGAGATCACAGAGGGTTTGGCCTCAGCCTTCACCATGGGGTTCAATCTCTACAAGGTACAAGTGGCCCAGTTTTTCCCCGAAGTCGATGTTGGTTGCCTGAATCCCAAGGAGAGTGAAGATGAGGTAGAGGAAGAAGGCATAAATATTGGTGCCACTTCTTCAATAGCACCCAGGGCGGATGATATAGCAGAAGATAGGATAAATGTTGCCCCTGCCTTGGCATCATTGCTAGAGATGAACCCAAAAGATAAGGCCAAGGAAGGTGGCGCAAATATTAGCTCTACTTCAACAACCACACTAGCAACTAAGCCCATCACCATGACTAACACTTCTACAGATCATCAGCTATGAATCACAACATTGAGTTGGCCTATTGGTACCAATCATCCAAGTGGTACCAATCATTCCTGAATACATAGAAATCATTATTTCTTGGATGTAAAACCTAGGCAGCTCTGGATCAACGTAAGCCCCAGCAACTAAGAATCCTCTCCGAGGTGGTTTGTAAGACCAAAGTCGAGATCGCATCTCCTGTTGAAGAAGCTCCTCAATTTTGTACCTTTTTATTCTCTTTTTGTGCTTCAGACTTATAGCCAAAGTAGTTGTAACAAGAGTCATATACTTAATGAAATGAATTTCATTTTCTTCATTTCATTGTTTCTAGGATGTTCAAGTCTTTAAGAACATAGTTGAATCCTTAGCTCCTAGCTAAAGTACATTTAGTTTTAGAATAAAACCAAAGTTTGATTCATCCCTTTGGGCTTGGTTGTCAAAATAGCCAAAGTAAGAGTATAATCGAAGTCTAATTTAGCCCTTTGTGCATGGTTGTCAAAATAGCCCATGTCGGATTTTCCCAAGATGCGTCTTCTAGCTAAGGCTAGGGCCTTTACATAATTATGAGTCACTTTGAAGCATCACTTGGATCCAAGGTTGGTTCTAAGTTTGTTATCAATCAAGTCGAATCCAAAGTTGATTCTCATCTAGAGCCTTTGAGGTTGTTAGTTCCTGATCTCTAGTTTGGAGATCTCAACTTAGATCAGGATATCTCTTCATGTTCGTGTTTGTCGAACACATATTCGAAGGTTCTAGTCGAAGTTGAGATATCTCCAAGAGGTTGGTCCACTGACCTAGTCCAGGAGGTCCAAGCTGAAGCTTGGGTATCTCTTATGTCGATGTTAGTTGAGCATGTATTCAGAGGTCCTGATTGGAGCTAGGATATTTTTAAGAGGTTGATCCATTGACCTAGCTGAGGAGATCTAGGCTGGAGCCTAGGTGTCTCCATATAATAGACACATCTTCAGTCATCTACTTAGTGGTCCAGTTGGAGTCGGGGTGTCTCTAGATCGGTTTGATCCAATTTTTGATACTTGAGAGATTTTTCTAAAAGACAATTGAGAAGAACAATATATATTTATTGACTTTTCAATAATACAAGCTTGGAAGCTTACTGATGGTATACCTTTAGGTTTTTGGTATTCCAAGTTTGAGGAAGGGCCTTATCACTGAGCTTTTCAAGCCTGTAGGCTCCTGATCGAATGATCTCTGAGATTCAATATGGGCCTTCCTGATTTGGAGAAGCTTCTCCTATTTGGTAGATTTGGACACCTCTTCTCACTAGAGCATGAGGTCCCCAAGTTACAAGACTTTCAATTTGACTCTAACATTGTGGTATCGAGATACTTGTTGTTGGTATGAGGCTATTTTGATTTGAGCTTGCTCCCTTATTTTTTTAAACAGATCAAGGCTCACTCACAGTTGATCGAAATTGGTTTGTAATCATTATCGTGAGTAGTCAAAAATAAATCTAATTTGCTATTATATAGTTAGGATGAATCAGGATCATATGCACAGAGATCTTGGGCTGAGTTGCATTCAATTAAAATAAATATGGTGAAAGATTTAGATTTTAAAATTTTTAAGAGGAATAAAAGAGACAAGTCTGATAGAAATAAAGTTAAGAAAAATCAAATAGAAAAAAGTGCCTCAGATTTTTGAATCCATCCTTTAATCACAGATCAGTATTCTAATCAAAACAATTCAAATCATTACAAACTACAAGCTGTAGTAATAACAAAAAGATGAATTTATGATCTTGTTCTTAACATAGCATATCTCACTGAGCATGAATCATTTTCTTAGATCACAACTCATCTCTATATAGTCATAGACTATTCTAGGTTAAGTACCATAAAATAAAAAAAAATTAGTACTTGAACACATGAATAAAATCACAAAAAATATTCATGTTTGCAAAATATTTAAGATTCAAAAGAAAGTAGCCTTACAATGTTCTAATAGTTGATTGCATAATAAAAAAAATACACAATAAGAATAAGAAATAAAATACAAATATGGATTTCAGGACTTCATCTATTCCTCCGAAGATAAAGAGTTTAGCTGCATATAGATTGGATCTGGCTCGCCACCAAAAGCTCCATCTTCTTTGAAGATTAAAGAAGAATTTGAAGAAGAAGATGTAGTAGAATCTCCTTATGCCACCACAAAGTGCCCTATACCTCTTTTTACAGCCTTTCTAGCCTCCAAAGTCCTAATCGTATCCAATCTTCTAAGCCTTCACATCTTCCTTTTCTTTCTTTCTTTTTTTTTTTATGTTTTAATACCCTAGCCACCTTCTCTGTTCATATCTCAGGCACACATCGTGTCCTTTCCCCCGCACATGAACCCAATCTATGCTTGCTTAAGCCGCTTTCAAACTGCCTCCGCTCACTGTGAAGCCCACCAAAACCCATTTGCTCGCACCCATGTGCTAGGACCTCAGGTGCCCGCTTCCACACCATCTGATCGGCCCCCCGTTCGCTTGCCCAGACTACGTCCAAATTCAAATCATGCTGTAGGCACTTGTGCCTATGCACCACGTGAAGACCTCCACGTGAGCTGTGTAACAACGTGCATAGACTGTACGTTAGGTCCCATAGACCGTACTAGGAACTGCATGGGTACTTTCTACGAGTTGCATGTGAATTGCAGCTTGTTTTGGGCTTTTGGCGTGGGCTTTTGTGATTAAATCTTTATAATCAATAATTTTTGAAAAAAATATAACAAATATCAAATATAAAATAATAAAAATTAAATATCATAGATTTTAATATTTCTTATGTTATATTTATGCATTGATCAGCTTGCTCATTATAGTTCTCTACTTAGATCGATGGAAGACATATCTCGATCGGGGTAACCGTTTTCATGCTGAAGGAAAGGCTAAATGGTGTTTTTCCAGTTGGAATCTGAGAAGTAGTTCAGTAGGCCTAAAGAATGCTGTAGAGCTTTTCCACCCAAAATCCTTTGGCATGGCTTAGCTTTATCTTCAAACACTATAAAATAGTTTGGTTAGTTACCTCAGCTTCTTCATTGGATTGTGAATGTTTGATCGAGGTGAGTCTGTGATCAATGTACATGAAGTTTAGAGCAAAACTCCTTGAACTTTGGATTATCAAATTGCCACCTATTGTCAGTGATAATGGGTCAGGAAAGTTTGAATCGATAAATGAATGAGTTCCAGATGAAGTCTTGTATCATTTTCTTGGTGATTTGTGCCAAAGGCTTGGCTTTGACCCACTTCATGAAGTAGTTGATGACGATGATAAGAAATTTTCTCTATCCGATTGTCTATGGAAATGGATCAAGAATGTCGATCCCCCACTAGGCAAATGACTAAGGTGCAAAGATCAATGTGTGCTTGGCTGAAGGTCAATACTAGATATTAGTGTATCTTTGGTATTGGTCATATTTTCAGACAAGCTTGATGGAATCTTGTTGCAAAATTGACCAATAGTACCCTTGTTAGAGTACTTTGTAAGCCAGCGATCTACTCCTAAGTAATTTTCAAAAATCCCTTCATGCACCTCCCAAAGAGCATAATTAGCTTCTGATGGCTAAAAGCATTTGAGTAAAGATAGTGAGTATGATCTTTTATACAGCTTCCTCTCAAGGAGAACATATTGAAGGGCATGGCATTTGATCCTCCAAGCTTCGATAGGATCTATATGAAGGACACCATCAACAAGGAAACTAATAAGCGGGTCCATCCAGCTTGACTCATGGTCGACCTACAAGACCACAGGTGGCTCCTCAATGTTGAATTTTTTTAGATACTCGAAGAGAACTCTTTAGCTGAGCTCATCACGACCTGAGGTGGCTAGTCAGGACAATAGGTCTGCCCAGGTATTTTCAGTCCTTGGTATCTATTGAATTTTAATTTTTTTGAAAACTAAGGATAGCTCCTAGAGTCTTTGCAAGTGTTTAAACATTGTTGGTTCCCAAACTTCATATTCTTCTCATACAAGGCCGATGATCAACTAGGAGTTAGTGAAGGTCCTAAGTCATTCCACCCTAAGCTCCTTGGTGATGCTAAGGTTGGGTGATTAATGCCTCCTACATTATTGATGTATTAAAATCGAACCATAGTACGTATTCGGTCACAACTCCATCCAGACTAGTGAGAATGAGTATAGCTCCACTATCTTAAGAATTGGAGGCTCTGTCAACATGTTAGATCCATTGGAGTGGCCGCCCTATTCCTCGAATGTTTCTAGAGTTGGTTACTCTTCCGAGATAGTATTTTGGGCAGTGAAGTCTGCTAGGACTTGAGCTTTTATAGTAGATTATGATCGATAATCAATGTTGAACTCGTGAAGCTTAATCCCCCATTTTGCCATTCACCCCAAAGTATCAAACCTCTACAAGATGGCTTTCAGTGGTAGGTTAGTCAAGATGACCACTAAATGAGCCTAAAAGTAAGTCATCTCACCAAGGTGATTAGGGTGAGGATGGTTTTCTCTGATCTGGATTATCTGATCTCCACATCTCACAACACCTTGTTGACATTGTATATCAACTTTTGGATCTTTTCTTCCTCTTAAGTTAGCACCAAACTTACTACAAGTGATGAGACAGCCAAATATAGGTATAGAACTTCACCTACATTCGGTCGGATGACAATGGGGGAGATCCAAGGTCGCTTTTGAGGCTCTTAAATGTAATTCGGTATTCCTCCACCCATTCAAAGTTCTTCACTAGATGTAGAACTTTGAAGAAAGGGAGACATCTTTTGGCCAATTTCGAGATGAAATGGCTATAGGTGGCTATCCTTCCTATGAGGTGCTAAACATCATTCTTTGAGGTCAAATGCTTCATATCTAGGATAGGTCAAATCTTATCTGGATTTTCCTTGATCTCGCACTGTGTTACCATTGAAGCGAAATTCAGTGCAGGGGTAAAATGGTAATTTTAAAACTTTTTCAAAATTATGATTTTACAGTGAAAAAATATTAATTAATCTAATTAATTAACATAAATTTATCCTACACTAGGATCTAAATATGATATATAGCATGTATGCATTTAAATTTGAAATTCGAATTTGAACAATAAACACTTTACTGTAATGTGTTTAGAACACAATACCTTTGTGCGGGTAGTAGATCACCGCAATCTGATCACCGTCGGGAGAGTCTGATCGTCGTGATGTGGCCACACAGTATGTCTGACCTCTGCAGATCATCCACATGAAGTTTTCGGTCTGATCAACTCCTCACGAGTGCTAGCTCATTGTAGAGCCCTTTCGACAGCCGATGCTGATCGAACTCCTTCGATCGATGTCTGCTAATTTTTTGGATGCTCTGGATCATCAGCAGACGTGCTTGAGAGAATGATGAAGATCTTCCTAAAATTTGGTGGGCTCACGACACTCGTAGCTCACCTTCTCACTTTCCGAACCCCAGGCTGAAACCCTGGGGAACTCACTGAAACCCTGCGCACCTTTTTTCTTTCTTTTCTTTCTTTTTCTCTCAGAAGGATATGGACCTTCACCTCACGCACAAGGATTCCTCACACCCAAATTTTCTCTCCAAAATTTTTCTATTTTCCATGCCCAACTCTTCTCCTCCTTTTAAAACAACAACAAACGTCTTATCCACATGAGAGGATAAAGATGAGTAATTGCACATTTGAATTCAAATCAAATTTTGAATTCAAATAAAAATCAATTCATCCCTATCCATAAATGGCATGAGAAGAGGAGGGTGTGGCTTAATTTGTGCATGGAGTCATTTCATGAGAAATATTTTCTCGTGTAATAAATGGGGTGTTAAAAGAGAATAAGGTCAAGGCGCTAAGATTGATTGCTCATTCAAATTCAAACTTTGTTTTGAATTTGAATGGCCAACCAATCATCCTTATCCACTCATTTGGTGCATTAAAGTAGGGCATGAGGAGGGCTTTTCATGAGAAAAAATTTATGAGAACTTCCTTCTCGTGAATTCAAATGGATGCAGTGGAAGTGAGGTGGCACAGGGAGAATGGGTCAAGGTGGTTTCATTATTTAAACCAACCTAATTGAACCAAATAAGTTAGGCCCAATTAGACTAATTTAAACCCAAGTAAATTAGGCTTAATTAGGCTCAATAAAATTTTAATCAAATTAAAAATTGATTAAGCCCAACCCCTGATCAAATCAGGGACCAAACCATCTCGACGATTAGGTCAACTCTTAACCTAATCGGGTCAAACCCAACTGAATCCAATTCAATTGGATTTGATCCAAAAATAATTACTCAATCAAATTGAGTTAATTAGTGATCAAATCACTAATTAAACCTCTCATAAATATTGAGTCCAAATCTGATGGATAATCGGGCATCAGAATTCATCGATATATAACCCTGATCGAAGAGTCCCAAACTAGTGGGACTCTTGACCCTGGTACCCAAAATGTGTGGGACTCATGATCAGAAAATCTTGATTCTCGATCATAGAGTTCTAGACATGTAGGACTCATAGTCTACAAGCATTAGGACTCTTCATCAGCCATCAGATCAGATAGAAACCTCTAATGTGTGTGACCCCACAGGTTCGAACCTAAGCCGGTAGCATAGGAATCAATTTCTGTACTAATCAAAGTGACCATCTAGCAATGATACCCGATAATCGGATAGGTCGAATAGTCACAATCGCAACAATCAGAACCTACGTGAATATTGTTACTGTATAATTCATCTTTTTGACCTCTGTGTTCAGGATGACTCAGGGTTAAACTGTCAATCCTGATTAGATCATCCGAATCGTGCTAAACTCAAACAGTCCTGTGACTCCTCACAAGGACTACCCTGGCCAAGGTTTTGCTAAATTGAAATACGACTGTACATAGCTCCTAAACTAGAGTGGTCAATCCCATCTTGACACACGCACCGATAAGTCAAGTACTTGACTACACCCAGCAGCCTTTCATCACTGAAATAGAAATTCAGATAGTCCAGTGCCTAAGTGTAGTGAGTTGCTTGCAAGTCACCATGGTGATCTCAGGTCGGAGGGATATTTATACCCATATTCCATCGGAGCAAATCTTGACAGCAGAAATAACTCCGGAGTTGGTCACGTTCAGTGCAGATGTACCCTTACATCTCACCTGTATGTCATACCAGTGTCTCCACACTCATTAGTTAAGAGGACAACCAACCTATATGGCACACAATGACCTATGCTTGATAAACATTGTCATCCTTGGTAACAATATATCATTTGGTCGCGAACAGATTTAAGGACTAAACGACAAATCCTCCTTTGTCGAGTCTAAATAGTCCTAGGACTTTACCACAACATAGGAGTTCATTAGAAGATGAAATATTTTGTGATAAAAAAATACCAAAATAATTTTTATTAATTCATAATTCATATACTAAAATGAGCACAATCGTCAACAGACTGACGATTGGCTTTGGGACACTATTCCCAACAACCATAACCCTAGGAATTTTCTTGAGGTGACTCCAAAGGCACACTTCATTGGATTGAGCTTTATCTGATGTCGTCTCAACTCTCCAATGGCTTCCTCCAGATCAGCTATGTGTCAATCTACTTTGGTACTCTTTAGCGGTATATCATCAACATAAACCTTCATGTTATGGCTGATCTAGTTCTTGAGCAATTTGCTGATGAGGTGCTGGTATGTTGCACCCATATTTTTAAAACCAAAAGGCATTACTTTGCAACAATACAAAGCTTTATCGATGATGAATATAATCTTCTTCTTGTCCTCAAGTGCCATTCGAATATGGTTTATCTGATAAAGGTATCCATGAAGCTTAGGAGTTTATGTCTCGAGATGGCATTCATAAATTAATCAATCTATGGTAGCAAAAAATTATCTTTCAGGCAAACTTTGTTGAGGTAGGTGTAGTTGATGCATATTCTCCACTTGCAATTGACTTTTTTTACCATCATCATATTCACCAGCCAATCAAGGTAGTGGGCCTTTCAGATGAAGCATGTCGTCAGAAGTTTGTCTACCTCCTCATCTATCATTCACTGTTGATCTGATGCAAAGCTCCTTTTCTTTTGCCAGACTGAGTGATGCTTAGGGTCAACGTTCAACCTATGAATAATAAAGCTAAGAGGAACACTTGGCATATCAGCAACTGACCAGGTGAAGATATTGGCATTGGCCTATAGGAACTATAGTAAGCAAGCCTACAAATCCATCGATAGCATTATCCCAATCTGGATGTTTTGCACGGATCCTTTTCTCTAAGTGGTACTGATTTCAATTGTTTGGTAGGTTCACCTTAGGCCTCCTTGAGCTCTTCTTAGTGATTTAGGCTGTTGATCAATAGACTCTATGGGTTTCTTTCCTTTTATCAAAGCCATAAAGCATTGATGGGCTAGCATCTAGTCTCATATTTCGCTGGCCCTATTCCTCATCAAAAACCTCACCAAAAGGTAGTAAGTGGATGCTATCACTCAAAGTGCATTAAGCCCAGAATGATCGATAATGGTGTTGTAGGCAAAAGGGACCCAAACCATCAAAAAGGTCAGCTGCATAGTTGCTTACCAAAATTCTTAACCGGCTATAACAAATAAAGCTATTTCTCCTTCAACCAGAAAGAGTCTCCAGAGCACTCGATAAGGGGCATATTGATCCTTCTCAACTGGTCGATTGATAATTTCATTCTCTGAAAAATATCATAAAATAAGATATCAGTCGAACTTCTATCATCAATGAGGATTCTTTTTATATCATAATTTGCTATCATTATAAAGACGACAACAGTATCATCATGAAGAATTTGAACTTCTTAGATACCCTCATCAGAAAAAGTAATGACATGACCCATCCATTACATCTTCGGTGATGGGCTTTCAACCTGGTCCTCTGCCCCATACACTCAGTGAATCCTGAGATCATTTTGATGATGCCGGCCACTGGACAATTACTGTTGTTCTCCTTCTTGAGTTGGGGATGAGGAGGCTGCTTAATCATCCGATCCTTTTGATCTTGGGCATACTTCTCAAGATACCCTCTCTGAATTAGGACCTCAATCTCATCCTTCCATTGATGGCGGTCCTCAGTGTCATGGCCGATGTCATGATCGAATTGACAATACTTCCTCTACTTCTACCTTGTTGTTGGGGCTTTCATCATCTCTAGCCAATAAAGATATCTTTATCCCTTAACCTCCATGAGGATTTGAGATCGAGCTGCAGTCAGGGGGTGTAGCTGTTGAATCGATGAGGCGAGCTCCTCAACCTTAGATGTTTCAGCTGGCAAAGGGACTCAGCCTCATCTTGGCGTTCCCAAAGCTCCTCTAAGGGGCACTTTTTGATTCCTCCTTTGCCTCCCTTAGATTGTCAGTGAATGACCGCCACTTCCTCGACCTATGCATACTTTCGAGCATAGGCAAGGAGGTCGGCATAGTCCTTCAAAAAGTTCTTATTGAGGAAGAAAAGAAGGTGATTGTTATGAAACCCTCTCTTTAGAGCAGACATCCCAATCATTTTATTGAAGTTGCAGACTTCCAACGTGGCCGCATTGAAGCACACCACATAATCATATAGTGACTCTCCTTCTTTCTATTGGATCAAGAAAAGGTTGTCGAAGTTCATTTCTTCGAGGTGATTGCTATTGAAGTGTACAATAAATTATCTCTCGAGCTACTCAGATGAATGAATGGTTCTCAAGTGAAAACTGGAGTTGTCACGCCCCCGACCCGAGATTTGTGAATCGAGGGTCGCGGCAACCGCCGCATACTCATAGAAAACTCTTCCCATAAGCATGCAAGGCATCTTATCATGCTATCCTAAAACAACAGCGGAATAATTATTCAATAATTTAAATCCAAAACATAACGACCTAAAATTTTTTTTTTTTTCTTTAATATCTCAATAAATTCAACAATAATTCAAAGGCTTTGCATCAAATTCAATAAGCCTTCCAACCTAAAATAAAAATACGAAGATTCTGCTTCTGATCACTCCTCTATTCATATCTTGTATCATCTTAATTCTTCAACATCTGTAAAAATAGTAAAATAAGAGGTAATGAGCTAGACAGCCCAGTAAGCAACGATCACTTCTCAACAGATTTCATCAGGCATATAAGTAAATAATCATTTATAGAAAATAAGCATATAGAGTTCATCAATTCGAAATCAATTTCAATTATGCAATATAATTCATGCCAAATTCATTTCTTTTTTTCGAAATTTCAAGTTTCTTTCGGGATTTCAATTTCTTTTGTTCTTCAATTTCTTTTCGTCAACCATGAGCTATGACCACATTATCCCTGTGGCAGGGTCATAATACCGCGTATCTGCTTGCGGTGGGCTGCGAATCATCTGGCAGCCAAGTCCTTTGGAACCGCTGGTCTAACTGGCGGTTTTGTCGCTGGTCTATCTGGCGACATGTCGCTGGTCTTACTGGCGACATAAATCCTCAGGACAGTCAATTGCCAACGTATATGCCCCCGTTGGCGGGGTCCTCAACACAGTCAGGTTGTCAATTCTTATTGTTTCTTATATCATAATTCTTCATAAATCATGTTTCATATTCTAATTTCGATAATAAAACATATAATCATGTAGTATCGAAATCAATCAATATAATGCATCATGAAATCAATATATTCAATCATGCTTCATCATAACATTTCAAATAAGATATTTTCATAACAAAAATACCATTCATCCAATTCATGCATCGTTTCATAAATCATATCAGAAGAATACACTATAATTTGCCGATGAATCTAGAAAAGGTGAAACATTACTTACCTCGAACGCATTCCAATAAATCCATAAAATTCTATAAATTTTCTTCCAAAAATTCTGTTCGTAGATCATATCGCGATATCCCATGATCAAACATCCACAATCCTATACAGAATCAATTTGAATAATTAGAAAGAATACGAATTCTATATTTCAACGGTTTAGATTGGATCCGATCACCTAATTTCATCTAATCAAAATCTAATTAGGACCTAAACGATCCAAAGTTTGACTATCAGATCAAATCGGATTCGAAGTGATAGGACCAAGGTTTCTTCATCGATTTCATAAAATCAAGTGGAGAGAGAAAATCAGAGGAGAGAGAATTCATGAGGTACAATTCGAATTGATCAGGTGACACAATCCAACATTACGATGGGTCCAATATCTCGATTGGTGAAATCAATGTGATCAAATCAAGTCATGGCTAGATCGGAAATCATGGATGATCAAATCTAAAGATTCATGGTCTGATTAGAGTGGGTGCCAGTACGCTGTCTGACAATCATGGATCAAAGTTCTTCATTAGAATCAGATCAGACTTATTAAAAGAAATTTCTTCATTCACTAACCCTTTTTTTTAGAGAGAGAATCAATCAAGAGAGAGAAAATTTTAGAGAGAGAAAATTCTAGAGAGAGAAAATTCTAGAGAGAGAAAACTCATCTTGAATTCTTCAGACAATATGATTCAACAAATTCGATCGATCAGATCAAATCATGCTAAAATTATCATGTGGACAATTCAATAAGATCATGAGAAATAAAATCTAAAAATACTTGATCTGATCAAAGTGGATGTCGGTGTACCGTCCGACGATCACGGATCAAAAATCCATCACGAGGATCATTTAAATTCATCATCATTCTTCTCAAAATTCTAGAAATCTTAGGAGAGATAATCTAGAGAGAGAATTCTAGAGAGAGAAAGTAGAGAGAGAAAATCCAATTCTAGAGAGAGAAAAATACTAATTCAAGCTGAAGAGAGAGAGGGAAGAGAGAGAAACTCTCTTTCTCATATTTTATTATTTATCTCATTATTTATTAATTAATTTTATTTTTCTCTTTCTTCTTTTCTTTCTTTCTCTCTTTTTTTTTTTCTTTTTTTTTTTTCTTTTCTTTTTTTTCTTTTCTTTTTCTTTTTCTTTTCCTTCTTCTTCTTCTTCTTTTCTTCCCGGGCTTTCATTGGGCCGAAACAGGGGACCTAGAGGTCCCCGTGCCTTGATCGATCGATCACGGCCATCTTATGGCCGGAGGTGGCCGACGGCAACGGCCGACTCTCCCGGGTTCGGAGAGACCAGGGCCGGCGGTCGGCGTGACCGTCGGCGCCGGAAAATCAGAGGAAAGAGGCGGCGAACAGGGGGGTTTCTTTCTCCAACTAAATCCGGTGACACCCATCGCCGGCCATCGTGCACACAGGCACGGGAAAGATGGGAGAGAAGAGAGGGAGAGGAGGGAGACCTTACCACAACCTCCGGTGACCCCCACCGGCGAGAAATCGCGGCGAACACGGGTCGAGGAGTCACGGCTTCAAACGGGAAAATCGGAGAAAAATCTCCGGCAATCGACGGCGACGGAAGGGTCTACCCATAGAGGAGAGGGGAAGGGTTCTTATAGAGCTCGTCCTAGGGTTTTTCAATGGCTCTAGGACTCCGATTCTTGATCGGAGAAGAGGAAGACTCCGATCGGGAGTCTTCCTGCTCTGTTTTTCTTTTTTTTTTGTTTTGGGCTTAGGATTCGTTGCTTGGGCCAGGCCTCACATTCTTCCCCTCTAAAAGAAATTTCGTCCTCGAAATTTTTCCTTGCTTGAGTCTTCATAGTTTCTTATTTGAATCTCATCCACAAATATTTTAATTCTTGATATAAATTCATTCTTAAATCATTTCATAAGAAAAAGTCAATACATTAATATCAATCTGATACGGAACTATTCATTTTCTTATTCATCAAGATCAACATCTCAAAGATTTTCAATATTTCAAGATTTCAAAATTATGATCTCATTTCTTGTAAAAATTAATATTCAATATCTCATGACTCAAATTAAAATCAAATCTATCTCTTGTGAATAGAAAAAGGTCAATGTCTCTATTCTTGCATAAGAACTTCATTCATCATCATCATTCATTTTATTTCAAAATATTAATCACTCTTAATTTCAACCCATCATAAGATAGGAAATCATACTTCTATGAGTCATATGATGACATCCCAATCAATCAAAATTCAAAAATATTTTCTCTTATTCGTACTTTCAAAGGTTGAAGATTTATCATTTCAATCTCATTCTCGAGCTTTTGATATTTTAATTCTCGATACAACTTCATCATTAAGTTATTTCATAAAGATCAATATCACCATTGTTGATTGAATCAATATCATTATTTTTAGTCATCGAAATTTTCTTACTCAAATCCTCAAACTCTTAAATATTCTAATTCTTGAAGCAAATTTTATCATTAAGTCATTCCATAATAAAATCAATAACTCAAAAATTGATCTAAATCAAAACTATATTTTTCTTATAATCAAAATCAATGTCTCTATTCTAAGTAAGCATATCAATTTTCTTTATCTAAATATTAACAACTCTTAATTAATCAATTCATTATCAAATTATGAATAACTCCAATCCATCTTTTGTAGAACAATCGTCAATATCAATAGATAACAATCTTTTTCATTCAGTCTGAGAAATAATAATGATCAAAAGAGTTCTAACTTCAAATTTCATTATACCCTGGAGATAAATATTTGAGTATAATAATCTAAGATCAAAATCATCATTCGATAAACAATCTCAAGTTCTTCCTAGTAATTAGAGAATTATAAAATTTAATTCTAGGATAAAAAAAAATTATCTCTAAATATTCTAAATCTAAAATCAAAGGTCTACTCATCCTAGAATTAGGATGCTAATTATTTTTGTAGCATAGTAGATGGAAGCACTACTTTTAAAAAGTCACATTAGGATATCTAAAATAATTCAAAATTTTAAAATATTATTATTTCTAATATCAATAAATTTCTTGTATCAAACCATATCATCTATCATAATTCTTTAACTCAAAGGGTCAACATTCCTGACTTACTCAAAGTAGTCCAGATTACCATGCTTCCGCTGCGCACTCTGATCTAACAATCAAAATTTCTTAGGTTCACCAAAAAAAAGTTTGATCAAATTATTTCTTTACCTTATCAATAGAAAAGATCTAAATTTTCAAATTTCAATTGAAATCAAAGATTAACTTTCGATTCTCATTCATACCTTTACTGGTGTACAATAATCTTGATTAACCCTTGAGTCCAATATCATATTTAAACCATCATATAGATTTACTATAATCAATATGAATTAAATCTTATTTCTCATATCAATTCAATTCGATAATTTTCAAACCAAAAATTTTTATAAGTCAAATCAACGAGAAAATTCTTCGATGCTCCATCAAATTTGGACATAATCTGAATATATATGAATTTCAAATCATTATTATTATTATTATTTTTTTCTAAAATTTCTATCATCAGAATCTTCAATATCTATCAAATATCCTTTCATAACAATCATATAAGCTTCAAAAATCAAATCTCCATTTAATAGTAGATTCAATTAAGAACCTCGTTAACAAAAGCAAAGGAACTCCATATCAATTCTTAAATCCAAAATTTTTAAATTGTAAATTCACATGGATCTCTTAATCTGAGATAAATATAAATCATATCTTTTATCTTAATCTGAAGATATCAATTTTTCATTAACAACCTCAACAATAATATCAGAAAATCTCTTGATCAACTTAGATACGAAATCTTTAAATTGAAATTTCATACACATTATGTAGTCTCTAAGAGACATAATAAGATCTATTATCTAGATCTAAGGATGATGATTAAAGATTCCGGTACGATGAATATTCTACAATCTCAAAATCAATTTCATCAATAAGACATAGGTTTCTTTGCAATATCCTCAAATATGTATTCATCATAATATACCACTTTATATATAATCCACATACCAAATTCAATTTCGATAGATATTCCAATCAAACATCATAAAAGATTTTTTTCTTAGCCCATTCTGGAATAATATTTTATTATCAAATCTTTATCTTGCCAATAATAGTCAATCTCTCAACTAGAAGTAATATCATAATATTATTCTCACATCGAATTTGAACTTACGATTCACTTGAATAACCAATGATCAAATTAATAACCATAATGCACAATACAATTTTTATATCAATCCTTTTGTGATTACTTTCGATCAAGATCTAAGTAATCATATCATGATCCATAGATCATCCATCATATTTCAAATTCTATATGTTATAATCTATTGTGATCCTTTCATACATAATCTCAATGTTTAGTCAAAATTTATAAATATTTCTCCCACTACAATCATCAAAGATCTACCCTATAATGTCCCTGGTGTCTATCCACTAACACCCATTCTATATCTGATTCTATGTTTCATAATTCATCCACTTATGCTCTGATACCATATTAATTGTCACGCCCCCGACCCGAGATTTGTGAATCGAGGGTCGCGGCAACCGCCGCATACTCATAGAAAACTCTTCCCATAAGCATGCAAGGCATCTTATCATGCTATCCTAAAACAACAGCGGAATAATTATTCAATAATTTAAATCCAAAACATAACGACCTAAAATTTTTTTTTTTTTCTTTAATATCTCAATAAATTCAACAATAATTCAAAGGCTTTGCATCAAATTCAATAAGCCTTCCAACCTAAAATAAAAATACGAAGATTCTGCTTCTGATCACTCCTCTATTCATATCTTGTATCATCTTAATTCTTCAACATCTGTAAAAATAGTAAAATAAGAGGTAATGAGCTAGACAGCCCAGTAAGCAACGATCACTTCTCAACAGATTTCATCAGGCATATAAGTAAATAATCATTTATAGAAAATAAGCATATAGAGTTCATCAATTCGAAATCAATTTCAATTATGCAATATAATTCATGCCAAATTCATTTCTTTTTTTCGAAATTTCAAGTTTCTTTCGGGATTTCAATTTCTTTTGTTCTTCAATTTCTTTTCGTCAACCATGAGCTATGACCACATTATCCCTGTGGCAGGGTCATAATACCGCGTATCTGCTTGCGGTGGGCTGCGAATCATCTGGCAGCCAAGTCCTTTGGAACCGCTGGTCTAACTGGCGGTTTTGTCGCTGGTCTATCTGGCGACATGTCGCTGGTCTTACTGGCGACATAAATCCTCAGGACAGTCAATTGCCAACGTATATGCCCCCGTTGGCGGGGTCCTCAACACAGTCAGGTTGTCAATTCTTATTGTTTCTTATATCATAATTCTTCATAAATCATGTTTCATATTCTAATTTCGATAATAAAACATATAATCATGTAGTATCGAAATCAATCAATATAATGCATCATGAAATCAATATATTCAATCATGCTTCATCATAACATTTCAAATAAGATATTTTCATAACAAAAATACCATTCATCCAATTCATGCATCGTTTCATAAATCATATCAGAAGAATACACTATAATTTGCCGATGAATCTAGAAAAGGTGAAACATTACTTACCTCGAACGCATTCCAATAAATCCATAAAATTCTATAAATTTTCTTCCAAAAATTCTGTTCGTAGATCATATCGCGATATCCCATGATCAAACATCCACAATCCTATACAGAATCAATTTGAATAATTAGAAAGAATACGAATTCTATATTTCAACGGTTTAGATTGGATCCGATCACCTAATTTCATCTAATCAAAATCTAATTAGGACCTAAACGATCCAAAGTTTGACTATCAGATCAAATCGGATTCAAAGTGATAGGACCAAGGTTTCTTCATCGATTTCATAAAATCAAGTGGAGAGAGAAAATCAGAGGAGAGAGAATTCATGAGGTACAATTCGAATTGATCAGGTGACACAATCCAACATTACGATGGGTCCAATATCTCGATTGGTGAAATCAATGTGATCAAATCAAGTCATGGCTAGATCGGAAATCATGGATGATCAAATCTAAAGATTCATGGTCTGATTAGAGTGGGTGCCAGTACGCTGTCTGACAATCATGGATCAAAGTTCTTCATTAGAATCAGATCAGACTTATTAAAAGAAATTTCTTCATTCACTAACCCTTTTTTTTAGAGAGAGAATCAATCAAGAGAGAGAAAATTTTAGAGAGAGAAAATTCTAGAGAGAAAAAATTCTAGAGAGAGAAAACTCATCTTGAATTCTTCAGACAATATGATTCAACAAATTCGATCGATCAGATCAAATCATGCTAAAATTATCATGTGGACAATTCAATAAGATCATGAGAAATAAAATCTAAAAATACTTGATCTGATCAAAGTGGATGTCGGTGTACCGTCCGACGATCACGGATCAAAAATCCATCACGAGGATCATTTAAATTCATCATCATTCTTCTCAAAATTCTAGAAATCTTAGGAGAGATAATCTAGAGAGAGAATTCTAGAGAGAGAAAGTAGAGAGAGAAAATCCAATTCTAGAGAGAGAAAAATACTAATTCAAGCTGAAGAGAGAGAGGGAAGAGAGAGAAACTCTCTTTCTCATATTTTATTATTTATCTCATTATTTATTAATTAATTTTATTTTTCTCTTTCTTCTTTTCTTTCTTTCTCTCTTTTTTTTTTTCTTTTTTTTTTTTCTTTTCTTTTTTTTCTTTTCTTTTTCTTTTTCTTTTCCTTCTTCTTCTTCTTCTTTTCTTCCCGGGCTTTCATTGGGCCGAAACAGGGGACCTAGAGGTCCCCGTGCCTTGATCGATCGATCACGGCCATCTTATGGCCGGAGGTGGCCGACGGCAACGGCCGACTCTCCCGGGTTCGGAGAGACCAGGGCCGGCGGTCGGCGTGACCGTCGGTGCCAGAAAATCAGAGGAAAGAGGCGGCGAACAGGGGGGTTTCTTTCTCCAACTAAATCCGGTGACACCCATCGCCGGCCATCGTGCACACAGGCACGGGAAAGATGGGAGAGAAGAGAGGGAGAGGAGGGAGACCTTACCACAACCTCCGGTGACCCCCACCGGCGAGAAATCGCGGCGAACACGGGTCGAGGAGTCACGGCTTCAAACGGGAAAATCGGAGAAAAATCTCCGGCAATCGACGGCGACGGAAGGGTCTACCCATAGAGGAGAGGGGAAGGGTTCTTATAGAGCTCGTCCTAGGGTTTTTCAATGGCTCTAGGACTCCGATTCTTGATCGGAGAAGAGGAAGACTCCGATCGGGAGTCTTCCTGCTCTGTTTTTCTTTTTTTTTTGTTTTGGGCTTAGGATTCGTTGCTTGGGCCAGGCCTCACAGGAGTACCACACTCACGCCAACTTCTTGAGCATTATTAGGAAGGCAACATAGAGGAGAGTGTCTAAAGCTCCTTGGAGCATCATGAGGGCTCTGTAGCCCTTAAGATGGTCTAACGGATCTGAGGAACCATCATATGGTTCTACCTATGGCATTTTAAACTAAAGTGGGATTGGTTCCTTTAGTATCCTTCAGGGAAAGGTGGGAAGAAGTTGAAGCCAAGGGAGTTGTCATGCTTTTGATCTCCCTTATAGAATGTCTCAAGTTTCCATTTGATCTCCTAGATCTTCCACTCGAGATCATCCTCAAGTCGAGACCCATCAGGACACCCTGGAGTTAAGCCTCCTCTTGAAGACTCCCAAGTTCACCATCATCAATCTATTCTCTCAGAGCTTTGTGGAGGTGATAGGGATTGACAAACAGCCAACTCAAAGTGATGAGAATGCCATAGGATCCTCTCCAGGCTCTCAAGGTGGGACCGGTAGCTATGCTGCAATAGAGTAAATTGGCAAGTTGGCTCCCACTAGTTTTATCTCTCGACAGCTAGACCTGTTGGATAGTGGCGGTCAGCACCTAGAACTATTGGGCTAGGATGTCAAAATACTACAGATCCCCACTATGGCGAGCAAAATCAAACTCGAGCCTTGAGTTTTGTTGGCTTCGCCAAGATGATTGGTGGTGGGAGGCAATGGAGGTGTCCTGGAATCATGTTCTTGCCATTTCTTTATTCTTCTCTCCAAAAAATGGTTAAAAAAAATTCTTCCTCTAGCATCAATTTGTTGCTGCAAGTCTCTGAACCGCCATCGCTTGCTCATTGATGTAGAGTTCGGATCTAGGTTGGGGGCACCTCCTCCTTCAAGAACCCATAGCAAAAGTCCACATTCATCAAAGATGCTCTGGTAGGAGACCCTCTGATGCTTAAGTTAGCCAAAGCTTGAGAATAGGAAAGGAGAAAGAAGAAAGAGATAGGAAAGCGATAGAATGCAAGCATTGTTGTCTTTTTGTTCACTTATCTTAAGGTCCCCTTGTTACCACTTTATATAGAGATGGAAACATAGGTTGTTATGCCTGAATCTGATAGATCGTTAGGCCCTAATCTAGTAGGCTATTACATCTTAATCTGGTAGACCATTAGGATAGAAAAACTATCTACTAACCTACAGATCATCATTGTTAGTCATGGGCATTATTCATGGATTCTATTTATGTTTCAAAAATCACAAAAGATCGTGTTGTATTATGGGAGCTTCCATTGGGTTGACCTTATCATGGAGTAAACCGATGGCTTGAAGTCGGTAGAATGCTGGTGTGCCACTTTGGTGCAAATCTGGGGTCGACTATGTATGTGTGATATCATAAGCCTCGGAGTGGTGCTTATCCAATATCTAGATCAGTTGGTGATGAACTGGAGCTGATAGTTATCAAATCAGCTTACATTTGATGAAAGGATCAATTGTTATTCGGGGTCATAAACTTGTTGTTTCTCCTTAGGCTAGATCTGTAAAATGGCCCAAACCACCTCATCCCAAACTGAAGTATTGTCATTGGTAAAAAATGACTCACACAAATGACCCACACCCCAACACCATGAATCAGCATCATCTAATTATTTTTGCTGGAAATTATATAGTAAAATAAGCAATGTGGCTAAAGAAATCTGAGGTTATAAGGTTTGAAAGACCATCAATATTGCATTCAAATCCAAAAAGCTAGTGTCAACAAAAACTTTGATTGAATCATGTTTAGATATCTATGCATCAAGTAAAGAGCATTCTAGCAAAACTAAGCCAAAAAAATTGATTAGCATCAAGTTGGTGCAAAATCTGAAATAATGAATAGTATTAACAGTGCCTAAATTTCAAAAGAAAACAACAAGCGAAACTTCTACAAATGACAATGAAGACAGAGATAATAGCCGAGAGAGTCAAGAATAGAAGCTAAATCTTTTTTTCTCTAATCAAATATATTAACTATCCCCCTCCCCAACACCCCCCTCCCCACCCCACCCTATCCCCAACTTATATACAAATAGGAATGAAAAAATCTTAGAATGAAGAAACAAATGGCTAGTAATCTAACCAAAAGAGACAACAATTAGGGTATGAAATTACAAGACAAAATTGTTGCATATCTAAATGCAAAGGACTACTCTTGCCTAGAAACTTACTAAGATTCTTGGAGATGGAATTGTTTAATCTATCCACATGCATGGAGCTAAGAGATAGCCTCAAGTAGAGGAAAGAACCCTAGAAAGGAAACCAAATGAGAGATGGGGAATTTTCCACTCCTTTGCTTTGGGTCAGTGATCTTGCAATATTCTTTGCTGAATGAACAGCAAAGCGACACTCAATTTGAACTCAAGTTCTGCATACAGGAGCAAGGGTTGCTTGAAGCCTCATGCTGTGTGATCCCTTCTCATGTGGAGCCCACAATATTAAAATAAAATTTAGAAAAAAGAAGAAGAAAAGTCCTAAGGGATTTTGACGTGGTGGGTTCTTTATGGCACTAACCCTTCGTGCGGCAAGCCTTATGACATGAAAAATAGAGGCGGCATAAGAAAGAGCAGGGAAGAAGAAGAATAAATCTAGAAAGTTTTTGGAGCTACCTTATCGGATGAGCAGTGAGCTGATTTTATTTCAATTTTAATGAAGTTTCAGTATGTTGTCCTAATATCAAGAGTTACAAGTTGAACAATTTTGATTTTTTAAAAATTTTCTCCATTGATTATTTCAAGCATCCATATATTTGATGAGATCGTTCTCTATTTCTATTTTTTGTTGGAATCCATCTTATTAGTGATATTATTTTTATTGTAGAAGCAAAGATTTATCCTTGATGACATATTTGTATAGCCTCTAATGACCTAAAGAACATCTATAGTAATCTCATTATTCTAAATAGTAGAGAATTCATATCAAAAAAATTCTACATTAAAATTATAGCATCTCTTTTTGTTGGTTGTTTAATTATTTTTGCTTATTAATTGTCTGAGTAGATCATAGAAAGTATTGTTGCATTATCATATCTCATTTAGTTGTACAAAGAGAGCAAGAAATTCTAGAATTATTATTTTTTGATTGTAGTTTTTTCCAACAAAATGGTATCAGAGCAAGGTTATTATTAGTTAAATTTTTTCATGTTGATTAAATAAAAGAACATATTGATAGAAGAATGGTTAAACTTATGTCTTCTAATTATTCAATTTGGAAGCCCTAAATGGAAGATTTATTATTCTACAAAGATTTGTATGATCCCATTAAAGGAGATAGTGCCAAACTAAGTGAAAAAACTCAGTAAGAGTGAACAAAAATAAATAAATAAATAATTTATCTAATCAGATAATGGATAGATGATAGTGTTTTTCATCATATTGCTATGGAAACTAATATCCATAGTTTATGAAAAAAATTGGAGAGTCTCTACAAGTAGAAGATTGCATATAATAAGGCATTCATGATCAGAAAGCCTGTGAATATGAAGTATAAGAAGGGAAGTTTAGTTGCCGAGCATTTGAATAAATTTCAAGATGTAGAAAATCAATTGGTTGCTATAAAAATAATGCTAGATGATGAGTTGCAATCATTATTACTACTCAATTTCTTACTTGATTATTGAAAAATTTTAGTTGTATTACTCAATAATTCAGCTTTTACTAATATGGTAACATTGAGAATGGTAAAGGATAGCATGATTAATGAGAAAATCAGAAGAAAATAGATTGTGACTACACAATTAGAGGCATTGGTTATAGAAAGATAGGGAAGGAGTGAAACAAGAAATTGGCAAAATTTTAAAAACTTAAAAAGTTAAGCAAAAGGCCTAAATTTAGAAAAGAGATAAAATAATTTTATTATGGCAAGCCATAGTACATAAAAAGGGAGTGCAAAAAATTTAAAAGAGAGTAATCAAGGAAGAGAGGTAAAGAAAAGAAGGAAGAAAAGGATATAATAGTAGTTGTATCTGATGTTGACATTATGTATGATAATGATTGTGTGAACATGATATGCCATGATTGTACTTGAGTTATTGACTCAAGTGCCTCTTTTCATATAATTTTTTGATATTACTTCTTTACATCTTACACTAGTGGTGATTTTAGTATTCTCAAAATGGGACATGATGGAGAAAGTAAGATTATGGGCATAGATGATGTTCGGATGTCAACTATTGCTGAAAAATATAAAACATGTTCCAGATATCCACCTTCATTTAATTTTCACTGGAGTACTTGATGATGAAAGTTACTGCAGCCACTTGGTGAAGAAAAATAAAATTTTATCAAAGATTCTCTAATAATAGCAAGAGGAAAAAAATCAAGCATACTTTATATGATGCAAACAAAATTGTACATATGGAAGATGAATACAGCTAAAAATTTCTACATTGAATTATGATATAAGCAGCTGGGCCACATGAGTGAGAAGAGACTTGACATCCTTACTAAAAAGAAACTTTTTCTCATAAAAGATACATCTTTAAAGATATACAGTCATTGTTTAGCTGGAAAACAACATAAAGTTGCTTTTTATAAATCCCCTCCACATGTGGGATCACTTATTTCGGATTTAATTCACATTGATGTTTGCATTATGAATACTAGAACTCTTAGTGGTATTTTATATTTTGTTACTTTTATTGCTGATCATTTTAGAAAAATATGGACTTTGCTTTAAAATCCAAAGATCAAGTACTCGATGCGTTCAAGTATTCATGCTAATGTTGAAAGAGAAACATAAAAGGCAAGTATATTCAAGAAAATAATTGTGGTGAATTCAAGCATTTATTTGAGAAATATTGTTGAGATCATGATATCAAGCTTAAAAAAATGATTCCTAAAGTACCTCAACATAATGAAGTTGCTAATTGAATGAATCATACTGTTTGCAAAAAATTTGGTGTATGCCCTCTTATGCTAAATTGCTAAAATTTTTTTGAGATGAAGCAATGAGAACTGCAATGGATTTGGTTAATCTTTCTCCTTTTGTTCCTCTTAATGAGATGTTTCAGAAAGTGTGTGGATTGAAAATGATGTATGATATGATCACTTAAGGGTGTGTGGCTGCAGGATATTTATTCACATCCATAAAAATGATATATTCAAGTTTGATGGTATGTCTAAATAGTGTATCTTCCTAGCTTATGCATACGAAGAATTTGGTTCCAGTTTATGAGATCCAATTGATAAGAAGGTTATCAAAAGCAGAAAAGTTATGTTTCTAAAAAATAAGATTATCAAAGATTTTGAAAAGATTGAGAAGCCAAAATCTATCACTAAAAATTATATTGATCTACATCTAGTGCCTCCTACCATGATGAATGATAATAATAGAGAAGATGTATAAAAAGATGATGGTAATAAAGTTAATGAGCCCATACCTGATAATAATGCACAAGATGAGTGTGTTGAGCATGCCCCTCCTAAACCACTAATTGAGCCACAGTTGAGAAGATCTACTAGAGAGCATCGACCTTCACGAAGATATTCTCCTCATGAGTATGTGATGATCACTAATGGAGGAGATCATAGTCCTATCAAGAGGCCATGAATCATAAGCAAAAAAGAGAGTGGTTAAAACCCATACAGGAGGAGATAAAATTCTTGCATGAGAACTGTATATTTGAGTTAGTGAAACTACCTAAGGATAAGAGAATACTTAAGAAAAGTGGGTATTTAGGTTGAAGACTAAAAAAAAAACTCATAGCCAAGATATAAAGCACCATTGGTTGGAAAAGGATTTGGTCAAAAAAAGAGTATTGACTTTGAAAAAAATTTCTCACCTATAGTCAAGATATCTTCAATTTAAATTATTCTTGGTTTAGCTATAAGCATGAATGTATAGATTGAACAACTTGATATAAAAACTGCTTTCCTTCATAGATACTTAGTGTAATACCCAGTCTCACAGCATAAATCTCAAAGCATGGAAAAAAAGTTTTAAGGCCAACACGTGCTTTGCACATGCAAGGAAAGCTGAACACCATGGGAGTTGGGGAAAACATGAAGAACTCTCAAAAGTGTTCTTCTTCCAACCAAAGTCCTATATCCATCAAGAATTTTAGATGAAAATGGATTCAAATTCCTCTCCATTAGAGGTCTATTTGAAGGCCTCAAACCTATAGATTTTTCTCACCAAATTCCACTATCGTTAGCAGCCCCTTTTCTAGGATTTCTTCTTGATATATCGGTAGTTTCATCTTGATTTAGCCACTGAAAGTTAGAGTAAATCCCATTGAAGATCAAATAAATCCTTCTCCTCATCTTTCATAGCCCTTGGGTGTTGGGATTCCAGCCGGCTATTATCGAGCATGTTTTCTCCTATTTTTTTCATATTTTATTTTTGATTTTTTGCTGTCGGTTGCCCCCGCCAGTCATCAGAACTAGGTCGCTGGTCACCACCATGTCCTGCTCCTCCAGCCATGAGGGTTGTTGACCGGAAGAGGGGACCTTTTGGTATTGGGAATAAGGGGAAGAAAGGAACCCCTGTTCTATGAAAGAAGAGAGGAAGAACAAGAGGATGCAGGTCCTCTATTCTATGAAGAAAAAAAAAATGAGAAAAGAAAAAGAAAAGAGAGAGAGAGATTCCCTCTCTCTCTTTTCTCTCTTCACGTGCATCCCCACTATTTTCTCTCTCTAAAAGTTTCACTTTCTCTCTCTTTAGATTTTTCTCTCTATATCTTTTTTCTCTCTGAATTATTTCTCTCTCTTCATGTATTTTTCGCTATGATTGATCTAGCAAAAAGATTTCTTTCAATGATTTTGATCTGACCTTAAAAAGAGAGTTCTGATCTATGATCATCAAGCAGCATGCTAGCACCCACCTTGACCAGATCCGGATACCATAAGATTTGATTATCTATAATTTTTTATTGAACTATGTATACACTAATTCTACCATGATTTGATTAAATCGCATTGATTAGATCAATCAGATTGTCGAACAGTATTTTTTAATCAGCCATGTTCCACCTTATCGATTTCTTCTCTCCATTGATATTCTCTCTATATGTAATTTATGAATCTAATAAATCTGACTTATTACTTTAAATCTAAATCAATTCTAGTAGAAGATTTTGAACTGCTCTATCAGTCGAATAATATGTCCACACCATCTGAGTCTTTATCAAACATCCGATCCTTATTAGATTAAGCTATTTGATTAAATTGATCCCTAATTATCAATTGGTGTATCGATCTTCATTTTGACTTTTATCAGACATTACTAAACTAATCACTCTTGATCTTTATTGAACCATCTGCTTTCTATTCTAATCATGATCTGATAAAACCACCTTGATTGGATCGATCGGGATCTTGGACGTTATTGCTTTGGTCAACCTTGTGAGGGTGTTTGAACTTAAAATTTTTATTAGTTGTGACTTAAGACTGATAAAAGAATATATTTTGAATAATAGGTTCTGAAGGATGCTTTTAAAATTGATTGAATCTATTCGTTCAGTGTTCTACAAGAGTAAGTAATGAACCATCTTCTCGAGATATTTCATAATTTATTTTGAAAGTACATAATTATTCTTTGAATTATGCAATTATATTTTGAATGGCAAGTGATTTAGAAAATTAAGATTTGTAGTATCCCATGGTTTATGAATTTATTATAGAATATGCATATGTTCAATAAAAATTATGATATCTATATATTATAAAAGTACTTTGATTGAATTTATACTCTTAGCCAAACTATGTTTCAATGGGCCCTATCAATGAAGATTATATGTTGGTATTCAATGGGCCCTACCAATGGGGGTTGTGTGCTAGTGTTCAATAGACCCCGTCAGTAGGGGTTGTGTGCTGGTATTTAGTGAACCCTGCTAATGGAGGTTATATGTTGGTATTCAGTGGATCTTACCAATGGGGTTAAACATTGATCATCATCAAAGGCTATTGAGTTATATATATTTTTATTTTAAATCAGATTTATGATTACATATGTATATGAATATTTGAAAATATTTAATTTACATAGAATATATGTTCTTATGATTTCATGGCATTTGTTTTCAAGCATCATATTTAATATCTGAAATATCTAGTTAAAATATTTATTACTTACTAAAATTTTGAGCTCATCATTTCTCTCTTTTATTTTTTTTAACATTCAGATAATTAATTATGAATGTGGGCATTATTTTGGAAGAGAGTTTCAGAGACGAGGCTTGGCATTATTGGCTTCATTGAACTTAAATCTATTTTTATTATTTGTAGTGGAACTTTATTGATGTAAGACATTAGAATTTAGATATTATTTGGGTTGGTTATCAAATTTAAGATTTGATTTTAGTATTTTAATTAATACCACTATATTATTTTGATATCTGTTTGAAATGTCTTACATGTTTGTGGGGAGAATTCTTCATAAGCATGCAGTGGTTGCCATGACCTCGAGCTCATGATTTTAGATCGAATGCATGACAATTAATATAGTATTAGAGTATAAATGGATAAGTCATGACACGTAGAATCAAATATAGGATGAGTGTAGGTAGGTAGATACTAAAGACATCGAGATATAGATATATGATGATTATAAGATAAGTTATCTTTATGATTTTTGATTAAATCTTGTGAATATATATAGAAAGATTTCAAAGAAATATTGATTCATAGGATTTAATATATAATGGATAATTTGTGAATCATGTTATGATTAGTTGGATTTTGATCTAAAGTAATTGTAAAAGGATTGATCATAAAATTTTATCATATATTGTGATTATTAATATGATTATTAATAGTTTGAGTAAATTATAAGCTCAATTTTGATATAGAAGAATACTATGATGTTGCTCTTAATTTTAAAATTAATTATTTAGTGAAAAGATAAAATTTTATTCATAAAATATTATTTTAGGTTGGACTAAGAAGATCTTTTATAATATCTGATTGGAATATTCTTTGAGATTTATACTGGAATGTGAGTTATATATGAAGCTTGCTTCTAGAAACAAAAATATACTTAGAGGACATGATTCACAAATTTCTTATTAAAAAAAATTGATTATGAGATTATTGAATATTTATTTGGTGAAATCTTTAATTATCATCTTTGGATCCAAATGATAAACCTTATTTAAGCCTATTGAATACTATATGGTATATATATGAAATTTCAATTTCAAAGATTTCATTTTTAAGTTGATCGAGGAATTTTCTACTACTATTATTGAGGTTGCTAGTAAAATTCTTAATTGCTATCTTTGAATCAAGATAAAAATCCTATTCATATATATTCAAAGATTATGAGATATGTAAAACTATAATTTAAAATTTTTGATTTATGAACTGATGTGGAGTTCTTTTGTCTTTGTTATCGAGGACCTTGATAAAATTTGGTATTATATGAAATTTTGATTTTAAGAGGCTTGCATGATTGTTATGGAGGAATTTTGATAAATATTGGGGGTAATTTCATCCTAACTAAAGACATGAAGCTTTTGAGGATGCTTTAGGCCCCACCAAATTCTCTTGATTTATTTGCTCTGGCTACCGATCCAATCCTAGGCTATGGTCTTTACTTTGGCAATCCATCTTCATTGATCTAATCTCTATTGTATATGGCTCTCTTTCAAAATTTAAATGACCACTGGTAGTAGAGTAGATAAGAAAATGTAACAACCAAAATCTCTTCAAATAAGGAAAAGATCACGACCAAATCTCTCCAAATAAGTCAAGGCCAACCACTTGATCTTCTTTGCTCGTATTGTTGAGAATTGTGTCCCAAAGCCAATCGTCAGCCTGTTGATGGTTGAGCTTATTATTGTAATTGTATATAAATTATTAAATTAATAAATATTATTTGATTTTTTCATCACTGTGTACAGCTTATTTTGAACTCCTGTTACGTGATGAAGTTTTTAGGACTATTTGATTTGATATAGGAGGATATATCATTTAGTCCTTAAACCTTTAGTTTACGACCAAATGATATACTATTATTAGGATGATAGCTATATCAAGTATAGGTCATTGTGTATCATGTATATTGATTATCCTTTTAACCAAATAGTATGGAGACACTGGCATGACATACAAGTGAGACGTAAAAGTACATCTCACTGAACGTGACCAACTGCTGAGCACTCTACTATCAAGAGTAGCTAGCGAAGGATATGAAAATAAGTATCTCATCGATCTAAGATCACCATGATGATTTACAAGCAACTCACTGTGCTTTGATGTCGGACTATCTAAACTTTTAATTCAGTGATGAAAGATTTCTGAGTCAAGTACTTGCGAAGTCGGTGTGTGAGTCAAGATGAAATTGATCTCTCTGAATAAGTAAAAGTTAATGTATTAGTGTATTTTAATTTAGTAAAACCTTGATCGAAGTAATTCATATGATGGATTTGAAAAATTAGAATACAATATGGATGATCATATCAGGGTTGACAGTGAAACTCTAGGTCATCTTGAGCATTTGGTGAAGAAAATATGCAGTAGTGCTATGCATGTGATTTTAAAATTTTTATGTAGTGAAAATAAAAAATTAAATAATTTAATCCTAGTTATATGTATAAAATCTAATCTTATACTACTATATCATGATTTATGATATAAAAAATATATATTTTAGATCTAAAAATAAAAATATATTGATCTCATCGATGTTGAAATTCTAGATCTAACTATTAGATCTAACATTGCAATTAGGATAAAACAGAAAATAATACCAAACAATTTTGATATTAATTTTTTTTAGTCCAATAATTAGAGAAGGTATTTCTTAGATCACTCATAACCACATAAAGTCATCTGACCTCTATAAGAAAATCCATACGAAGACTGGTGCAGATTAGGGACTTGGAGGTGCTAGCCTGCAAGCAACTTTGATGGCTGATCTTTTTTCTTTTTCTTCAAGCACCTTGGATACTCCAAAGGATGAATAGATCTAGACGAGGAAGAGAGAAGGAGGAGAAGATCTCTGGAAAAGTAAAAACCAGCATAAAAAGGGATGTATGATGCCAAGAAGTGTTGACCCCTTTTTATAGGCAAAGACTAGGGTTTTTCATCCAAGGGAAGAGGGCCATAATCACCATGCCACAAAACTAGTTTTGGGCATCCAAAAAATTTTAAAAAAAGCTCTACAATATGAAGAAGGATTCTGGAGTCTCACATACCCAAGAACTCTCCAAGAAAGATAAAGAAAAAATTATTATGGCACCAACAACCTTCCTTGTATGAAAAATTTTTTTCTCTATTTTCATCTTATCTCTAACGATCGCATTCGAATTTGATAAGAGATAGGATTATGAGTTATCAATCATTGCCGCTCATTATTATTGGGTCTACTACTTTGATGCCAAAAAGATCAAGTCAAATCCTATTTGGCATGGAGATATGAGCAAGGGTCCATGTGTGGCACAAGGAGATAAAGATAAAGTCTAAGTTGACAAGGACTCTTCATTCCTAATCTGATTCTAATCCAAATCAAATTTAGATTGAACCCACTGATACAAATAAATTTAATTCAATTACAAATCTAAATATCTCATTAAATTTCTAACTCATTTAGGAATGAGATGATTCCAAATTCTGATCGAATCAGGATCAAATTTTTTTTTGTAATCAGGTTTGATCATATCAAACCCAATCTGAGTCGAACTAAATCTAATTCAATTAGACTTGATCCAAAGCTTCTTACTCAATCAAATTAAGTTAATTACTAATTAATTCTCTATTAATAATAGAGTTCCAATCCTAGTGGGATTCTCTCCTAAAGTCTCAATCCCAGTAGGACTCATCACCAGAGTTACAATCTAATTGGACTCTTCAGCCATCAGATCTGATCAAATCTTCTAATGCATATGACCTCATAGGTTCGAATATAGACTAGTAGTATAGGAATAACTTTTTATACCAATTGATGTAACCATCTAACAATGGTGACTTGATAATCGGATAGATCGAAGTATTGCAAAGCAACCTTCTAGAACCTACTGACGTATGGTTATCGTATAATCCATCTCTTTGACCCAAATGCTTAAGATGACTTAGGATTTAACTGTCAACTTTAATTTAGTCAACCATATTATATTTTAATCTTTCAAATCCAATTCATGGATTATTGTGGCCAAACTTTTACTAAATTAAAATACACTAATGCATATCTCCTACTAATTTAGAGAGGTCAATTCTATCTTGACTCACACACCAACTTGATAAGTACTTGACTGCACCCAGTATCCTTCAGTCACTGAATAAGAAACCCAGATGGTCTGGTACTAAAGTACAGTGAGTTGCTTACAAGTCACCATGGTGGTCTGAGGTCTGAGAGATACTTATATCCATACCCTTTACGAGCTACTCTTGACAGCAGAGTGCTGGACACATGATCATGTTCGATGTGAATGTACTTTTATATTTCATCTGCATACCATAACAATGTCTCCACACTTCTTGATTAAGAGGACAACCAATTCATATAGCACACAATGACCTATACTTGATATCACTATCATCCTAGTAATAGTGTATCATTTGGTTGCGAATATTTTTAAAGATTTAACGATAAATCTTTCTTTATCGATTAATTATAGTCCTAAGGACTTCATCACGATATAGGAGCTCAAAGATGGTCAATTTGTAATGAAAATACTAAATAACTTTTATTAATAAAAATTTATATATAATTTATAAAATGAGTACAATCATCTAATAATTGATTTTGAGATATATTTTTTAATATTTGGGTCAAAAAGATGAATTATACGGTAATCATATACCAATAGGTTCTTGAATGATGCTTTGCAATCTTTCGACCTATCCGAACGTTGAATATCATTACTAGATGGTCATTTTGATTGGTATAGAAAGATTATTCTTATACTACTGGTTTAGGTTCGAACCTATAAGGTCATACTCAAAAAAAATTTCTAACTGATCATATGGCTGATCAACGATTAAGAATTATTCTAGGGTTAAACAGTCAATTCGATTGATGATTAACCCTCTACAAAAGTTGTAATAAATCAATTCACTAATTATTGGTGAATTATTAGAGAATTGATTAGTAATTAGATTGCTAATTAATTTAATTTGATTGAGCATTGAGATTTGGATCAAATCTAATTGAATTGAATTCAATTTGGTTTGACCTGATTAGGTTATGAGATGACCTAATCGCTTAGGTGTTCAATTTCTGATTTGATAAAGACTTAAGCTCGATTAATTTTTGATTTGATTAAAATTTAATTGAAGCTATTTATTATCTAATTAGATTAGATCTAGTAGTTCAACTAGGTCTAACCTAATTTGGTTGGGTTAAGAATCTAATTGGATGAGAAATTAATTCAAATTTAAATCTCTTGCACTTCCTTTCTCTGCACCCTCTTATTCTTCACATGAGAAATTTTTTATGTAAATTTTTTTTCACACCCAGAAGTAGTTCCATCCCCACATCTAATCTATTTTTGAATTAAAAATTGGTTGGCTTAAATTTGAGTTCAAATAGATTTGAATTTGAATGAAAAACCTAGAGTCCAAATTAAGTTGGACTCTTCTCTTCATGCCATCACCTTGCTCCACACACAAAGTATTATTGCGTGAAAGTTTTTATACTATTCTGATGCTAGTTGGGCTCTCTCTAAGTTTCTAAGATAAAGAAAATGTTTGATTCAAAATTTAATTCAAATTTGATTTGAATTGATGATAAGGATCAACCAACATTTGAAATTGAACTGAAACTACCTCTTTCTTATCCTTATCTTTCATGGGATGCCACCCTTAAGAAGGGATCAATTTTGTGCGAGAAAAGGAGTAATTTTTGGCATAAGAAACTTCATAGTTGGAGCATAAAAAGCTAAGAGTGGGTTGGACTTCCGTGCGTGAGAAACAGAGGAAGTGATCTTCCTCTTGGGCGTGAGGTGTAGGGTAGGTTCTAGGGTTTCAACTTTAGATTTTGTGAGTAAAAAAATATAAAAGTGGGTCTTGTCCAATCTCCCACACTATCATCTTTTTGTAAAGCTTTATCTTCTAATCTAAAGGAGTCTGAAAGATCTAAAGAAAGGAGCTTGGATCAGCCATCCAGAGCCTTCGATGCGAGCTAGCACTCCTGCGAAGGAAGATCCAATCAGGACTTCAAGTGGATGATCTGTAGAGGCCTGACGATCTGTGCGGCTATTTGGCATCAGCGAGAGCTTCGTACCACACCTACCGATAGTAGAGATCATCAACCCATGAAAAGATGATGAGCTCTGAACTCAATCGATATGATCTAAAGATTAGATTAGATTCAGGGTATCAATGTGATCGATATAGTTTTTTATTTTATATCAAATTTTATGTATAAATATTTAATATTATAGATACTTAATGATAGTTTGGATCTGATCCAAGAATGTTTAGAAGATTAAAGTGTTTAATCTTTTATTTTTTTACTGTAAAATTTTAAAAATATATACTTTGAACTACCTGTTTTTCCTTCAAATGGTATCAGAGCTCGATTTTATATGACATGATATTATTTACATTTAGATCTATAATTTAATTTAGATTAAATTTGATATATAATATTTAGATTTAAAATTAGTTATAGATCTGATCACACAAATTGATATAAGGTTGTCCTGTTGTAAGGTTTATCCCTTACAGTGCAAAGGTCGTCCTAGTTTGTGCTGATCCTTATAAAATTTAATTTTAATTATTTAGATTAGATCTAAATAATTAATTTAGAATCTAAGTAGTATAGTAATCTGATTGGATAGATTCTCATAGCCATCCAGCCATAGAAGAAATCAAGATTTCGCAATCCTATTTATCCATTCGATGGGATCTCCTATGACGTGTAAGGATGCTATGTGGTCTTTTCCATGATGATGAAGAATAAAAAAAATTTTAAAACTTTATTTTAGATCTGAAATCAATGTATATTAGATCTGAAATTAAGATTTTGATTGATTGTAAAAATATTTTATAAAATTAAAAATTATTTTCAAACATCGAATCCAAATCTATATCAACCCAAAACTTAATTGAGAATTAAGCGATCTAGATTTGAGAATCAAAGATTTAAGACATTAATTTCATAATTCATGGGTTATTGGGTTAGCTCGAGTCAAATCTATTTAACTAGATTAGATCTAGGGTTAGAAATTATTAATAATGGATCATGTTAGTAATTAATTAAATCTAATTAAAAATTAATTCTGATTGGGTCAATTTCTTCTCTTGATCAATTTCAATAGTTGTAGTTGGTCAAGTCCATATTTTTGATTAGATCAATATGAACTTTAATCGTAGCTCTATGATCGAACCTAAGTCTATAAGTTGATCAAATTAAAAATGACTAACCAGTTGGTGTTTAAGGTAAGTATGACAGCTTTGATCGGTGGTCATTAATTGGGAGCTACTCGCATAGATTGAATCTATATCGAGTTAATAGTATATCCCTCCCACCGATCTCACTTATCTGGCCAACATGATGAATCATATTTTGATTAGATCACTTAATGATTAGGGTTGACTCATGCTAACTAGAAAATCAGTATGACTGATTTAGGTGCCCCTAGCTCAACTTATCTTGAGTCATCTTCATGACTTAATGAAGTTAGTGGGAGGATTTATGACTGATTAGCTGAACTAATTTATGCCTAATCTTTCTTAATCTGACTTGATGTAGTCCGTGGGAGGATTAAGATTAATTGGTCAAGTCTTTTCTCATCTCTCAATTCAATTAATTAAATCCTCTAAAATTGTTAGGTCCCTAAAAATAAAATAGTTATGGTGATAACTAGATCATTGCCTCCCATTAAGTTGGATGATAATGAGTCCAATAGTTTAGAAGATCATTGGAGGCACCACACATCTGGTGCTCATCTGGCTATCAGAATTATCATTCATAATATGTTAATTTAGTTGTCTCTTTCTGATGATGGTCAGGTTGGCCGAGCCACACTCTAGCCTGATCACTCGTTTGTTAAATATACTAAATTCTGGCATGTTATTGGTTGGACCTAACCAGAACTTTCAGTAGAGGTGCCACATGCCTACTGAAGAGGTGTCTGGGATAAAATTAAATGCTAAAAATTATTTGATGAAATAACTAGTTAAGAACCTACCCATGGGTGCACAAGGGTTGGCGAGCCACACTCAGGCCCGTGTGTAGCCCATGTGGATTCTAGTACCTACTAAGAAATCATTCATCGAATTAAAGGTAGAGACTATTAATTTGAATAAAATAGTGAGAGAACTTTTAGACTAAAATCTATATCTTTAGGCTTAATCAATTCATATACTAATTAGGTTTTAGTTTTTCTTTTGCAATTATGGCCACCACCTTGTCGCTTTGATCACTATTAGATAGTGATAAATTGATGGGACTAAATTTTGATAGCTAGTATCGAAAGCTCAAAATAGTCCTGGATCACGAACAGATCTTATATGTATTGACAGATCTGGCACCCGAGGAGCTAGCTTTGAATGTGCGTAGTACCGTCAGAGACACTTATCAGAAGTGGCTCAACGATCGAACTATAGTTCGTTGTATTATGTTAGCGGTAATGAATGATGAGTTCAGCTGTCATTTTGAGAATGCTCAGTCACAGAACATGTTGCAAATGTTGAACAAATTTTTTGGCACACCCGACAATGTTGAGGGCACAAGACTAGTTGTGCTATCTTCAACTCTCGAATAAGGGAAGGAGCATCAGTCACTGATCATGTACTGTACATGATCAAGATGATTGAGCGCTTAAGTAAGCTCGACTTTTTCTTCCATGAGCAGTTGGAGAAAGATTCCATTTTGAACTCTCTACCTAAGTCCTACCTCCCTTTTCTTACTCATTTTCAAATGACAAAGCCTACAGTCAACTATCACGATTTGCTGGGGTTGCTATAGAACTTTGAGAAGGATCATCAGATCCACAAGAAGTCGGTGAATGTTGTGGGAGGATCTTCTTCTAGATGTCGACCCTTTAAGAAAAAGAAGAAGAATAAGAAGAATAAAAAAAAGATGCAAAGTGCTGGAGCACCCAAGCCCAGTCGATCAAAAAATCCAAGTCCGATCAGAGTCAGGCAGAATGCTTCTACTGCAAGAAGCAGGGGCACTGGAAGAGAAATTGTCTTCAATACATTGCCTTCCTGGATCCGATCAGGCCGAAAAAGAAGCAAATTATTGCTGGAGAAGATAATTGCATGATAACAACTTGTAATTTCTTAATTTATGATTCTACTATCTGGGTATTAGATATCAAAAGTTCTTTTAATATTTGCAATTCGTTGCAAGGTCTACAGGTCAGTAGGAGATTTGAAGAAGGCAAAAGATTTCTCAAGATTGGAGATGCAAGACTAGTTTTAGTTCTAGCATTAGGGATTATTAAGCTTGTATTCAAGTCCAATATAATTATTCTTAGTGAATGTCACTTTTATCCTTTTTCTTTATTGAATATTATTTCTGTAGGTCTTTTGGCCATGTACGGTTATGAAATTTTAATAAAAAAAAATAATTTTAATATCATTATGAATAATTTTAATGTGATAAATGGACAGCTGAATAATGATATTTATATATTATCATAACCTATTTGTGTAATGTACACGTCCAACAAATACCCTAGAATTAGTCATGTCTCCGATATCTACCTTTGGTACTATAGGTTAGGTCATGTTAACAAGAACAGAATAAACAGATTGACATAAAAGAGAATCTTCGAAGTCAATGATTGTAAATTACTTTCAATCTGTGAGTCTTGTCTTCTTAAAAAATTGATCAAGTCACCTTTTATTGAAAAAGATGAGTGAGCCAGTGAAGTTTTAAGTCTAATACATGCTGATATATGTGGATTGATGAACACCAGTGCTAGAGATGGATATTATTATTTCATTATATTTACAGATGATCTATCGAGGTATGGACACATCTACTTAATGACACATAAGTCAGAATCGTTTGAAATATTCAAATAATTTCGTAATAAAGTAGAAAAATCAACTGAGAAGAGTATTAAAACTCTTCAGTCTGACCAAAGAGAAGAATACTTCTCCAGTGAGTTTTTGATATACTTAAAAAAAAATGAGATTCTCTCTCAATGGATCCCTCCTGAAACATCGCATAATAATGTGTCAGAAAGGAGAAATCAAACCCTATTAGACATGGTTCAATCCATGATGGATTTTGCAAGTCTGCCAATCTCCTTTTGAGGATATGCACTCGAGTCAGCTTATTATATTTTAAATAAAGTTTTGAGTAAGTTTATAAGTAAAACACCACATGAGTTGTGGATAGGGTGTAAGTTAGTACTCTCTTACCTTAGGATTTGGGGATGTCCGGCTTATGTCAAACGTTTGAAAACTGACAAGCTTGGACCTAGGTCTGACAAGTATCTAATTGTAGAGTACCCAAAAGAGACCAAAAGATATTACTTCTATCATGCTAATGAACAGAAGGTGTTCGTCAGTAATAGGACAGTCTTTCAAGAAAAGGAGTTCCTTAAAAAAGAAACTAATACCTCAAAAATTGAACTTGATGAAGTTCGATCAGTAGAAGAATCGATACAATCTAGTAAACTCATAGAGTCAGACTTGATTAGATCAAATCTGAAATCTATTGTAGAAATATCTTTAAGGAGATTTGGTAGAGTATCACATTAACCAGATAGATACTACGATTTTTTGATCTGGAATGGTGATCCAATTGAACTTGATGAGAACAATGAGGATCCGATCACCTATATGGATGCGATGCAAAGGTCTAACTCTGATAAGTGGCTGGAAGTGATGAAATCTAAATGAAGTTCATGAAGGTCAATAATGTATGAACATTGGTTGACCCACCTGAAGGGATAAAACCCATAAGGTGTAAGTGGATCTTCAAAAAAAAGAGGGACATAGATGGGAAGATGGAGACCTATAAAGCCCGTCTGATTATCAAGAATTACCGTCAGCGCTATGGTATAGACTATGATGAGATATTTTCTCCTGTGGCAATGCTCAAGTCCATTCAGATCATGCTTGCGATAGCAGCATATCTGGACTATGAAATCTGACAAATGGATATGAAAATAGCCTTCCTAAATGGAGAGCTAGAAGAAGAGGTGTATATGATACAACTTGAAGATTTCATATCCACAGATGAGTCTAAGGTGTGCAAGCTTTAGAGGTCTATTTATGGACTTAAGTAGGCATCTCAAAGTTGAAACATACATTTTGATAAAGTGATCAGAATGTATGGCTTCATTAAGAATAGAGAGGAACCTTGTATATACAAGTGGATTAATAATTTTGTGATAGTATTTCTTGTTTTGTATCTGGATGACATTCTCTTAATCGAAAATGATATTTCTGTATTACAGGGAATAAAGATTTGGTTGTCATCATAGTTCTCCATAAAGAACTTGCGAGAAGCATCCTTCATTTTTGGGATGAAAATCTATAGAGATAGATTTAGAAGGTTGCTAGGATTATCCCAATCTACATACATTAATACTGTGCTGAAAAGGTTCAGCATGAAAAATTTCAAGAAAGACTATCTTCCGATAGATCAAGAAATTTCTCTCTCAAAGAGTGATTATCCGACAACTCCTCAAAAGAGAGAGCGTATGAGTAGAATTTTATATACTTCGATAGTGGGATCTATTATATATGCCATGATATGTACATGATCAGATGTGGCATACTCACTAGGGGTAGTGAGCAAATATCAGTCTGATCCAAGTGAGAACCACTGGAAGGTCGTAAAGACCATCCTTAAGTATTTAAGAAATACTAAGGACCAGTGATTTATATATGGAGAATCCGACTTAAAACTTATGGAGTTTACAAACTCCAGCTTTCAGTCGGATCATGATGATAGCTAGAGCATGTCGGGATATATTTATACCTTGAATGATAGAACAATCTGTTGAAAGAGTTTCAAGCAGCATATTGTGACCGACTCTAGTTGTGAGGTGGAATATATCGTGACATCCGATGCTGTGAAAGAAGCTGTGTGGTTATGAAAGTTCATCAACGAGCTCGGAGTGGCACCCTTCCTTGATGGCCCCATCTTATTGTACTACGACAGCACTGACACTATTGCTTAAGCGAAGGAATCAAAGTCACATCAGCGGACCAAGTACATTCTGCACTGCTACCATCTGATTTGGGAGATCGTGGATCGAGGTGACATCGAGCTTCAGACGATCGATGGAAAGGAGAACCTGATGACCCATTTGCTAAAGCCTCGATGTCAAGGAGTTCGAAGACTATAAATCAAAGATGGATATACGATACTATACCAATTGACTTTAGTCCAAGTGGAAGTTGTTGAGAATTATGTCCCAAAGTCAATCATCAGTTTATTGACGGTTGAGCTTATTATTGTAATTATATATGAATTATTGAATTAATAAATATTATTTAATTTTTTTATCACTATGTACATCTTATTTTGAACTCTTGTTATGTGATGAAGTCTTTAAGACTATTTGATTCGATATAGAAAGATATATCATTTAGTCTTTAAACTTTAAGTTCACGATCAAATGATAAATTATTATTAAGATGATAGCTATATCAAGTATAGATCATTGTGTGCCATGTACGTTGGTTGTCCTTTTAACCAAGGAGTGTGGAGACACTGGCATGGCATGCAAGTGAGACATAGGAGTACATCTCACTGAACGTGACCAACTGCTGAGCACTCTGCTATCAAGAGTAGCTCACAAAGCATATGGGTATAAGTGTCCCTCCGACTTGAGATCACTATGATGACTTATAAGTAACTCACTGTGCTTTGATGCCAGACTATCTGAATTTTTAATTCAGTGATGAAAGATTTTTGGGCACAGTCAAGTACTTGCGAAGTCAGTATGTGAGTCAAGATGGAATTGACCTCTCCGAATAAGTAGAAGTTAATATATCAGTGTGTTTCAATTTAGTAAAACCTCGATAGGGGTAATCTATGTAATGAATTTGAAAAATTAAAATATAATGTGGATGACTATATCAGGATTGATAGTTAAATCTTAGGTCACCTTAATCATTTGGATCAAAGGGAAAAATAATACGGTAAGCATATGCCAATAGGTTCTTGAATGATGTTTTGCAATCTTTGGACCTATCCAGACATCGGATATCATTGCTAGATGGTCAGTTTGATTGGTATAGAAAGATTATTTCTATACTACCGACTTAAGTTCGAACCTATGGGGTCATATTCAAAAAAAAATTCTGACTGATCATATGGCTGATCAACAATTAAGAATCATTCTAGGATAAAATGGTCAATTCGATTGATGATTAACCCTATATAAAAGTTACAATAAATCAATTTATGAATTATTGATGAATTATAGGAGGATTGATTAGTAATTAAATTACTAATTAGCTCAACTTGATTGAGCATTAAGATTTGGATCAAATCTAATTCAATTGGATTCAATTTGATTTGATCCGGTTAGGTTATGAGATGACCTAATCACTAAGGATGTTCGAATCCTGATTTGATCAGAACTTAAACTTGATTAATTTTTGATTTGATTAAGATTTAATTGAGATTATTTTCTATCTAATTAGATTAAGTTTAGTGGGCCAATTGGGTCTAACCTAATTCGGTTGGGTTAAGAATCTAATTGATGAGAAATCAATTTGAATTCAAATCCCTTGCACCTCCTTTCTCTGCGCCCTCTTATTCTTCATGCGAGAAATTTTTTACGTGAATTTTTTTCTCACACCCAAAAGTAGTTTCATGTCTACATCTAATTTATTTTTAAATTAGAAATTGTTTGGTTTAAATTTGAGTTCAGATGGGTTTGAATTTGACTAAAAAATCTAGAGTCCAAATTGAGTTGGACTCTTCTCTTCATGCCATCACCTTTCTCCACGCATAAAGTACTTTTGCATAAATTTTTTTATGCCATTCTGATGCTAGTCAGCACCTCTCTGAGTTCCTAAGATAAGAATAAAGTTTGGTTCAAAATTTAATTCAAATTTAATTTGAATTGGTGATAAGGATCAACCAATGTTTGAAATTAAACCGAAACTACCTCTTTTTTATCCTTATCTTCCATGGGATGCCATCCTTAAGAAGGGATCAGTTTTGTGTGAGAAAAGAAGTAATTTTTGATATGAGAAACTTTAGAGTTGAGGCTTGAAAAGCTGAGAGTGGGTTGGGCTTCAATGCATGAGAAATAGAGGAAGTGATCTTTCGCTTGGACGTGAGGTATAGGGTGGGTTCTAGGGTTTCGACTCTAGATTTTGTGAGAAGAAAAATATAAAAGTGAGTCTTGTCCAATCTCCTACACCACCATCTTCTTATAAAGCTTTATCTTCTAATCTGGAGGAGTCCAGAAGATCTGAAGAAAGGAGCTTGGATTAGCCATCCAGAGCCTTCGATGTGAGTTAGCACTCCCACGAAAGAATATTCGATCAGGGCTTCGAGTGGATGATTTGTAGAGGTCTGACAGCCTGTGCTACTGTTCAGCATCAGTGAGATCTTTGTACACCTATTAGTAGTGGAGATCATCAACCTACGAAAAGGTGATGAGTTCTGAACTCAATTGATATGATCTAGAGGTTAGATCAAATTCAGGGCATTGATGTGATCGATGTAGTTTTCTATTTTATATCAAATTTTATATGTAAACTTTTCATATTATAGATCTTTAATGGTAGTTTAGATCTGATCCAAGATATGTTTAAAAGATTAAAATATTTAATCTTTTATTTATCTGCTATTAAATTTTAAAAATATATATTTTGAACTATCCATTTTTTTTTATTTATGGCTCTTCAGCCTCTGCCTGTAAATAAAGGCCTACAGGGGAGCCCCAAGATAAAAAATTTTTTCTCTCCCAATACACTCATTCTTTTCCATCTGTTGTCCAAAATTCTAATTTGAGCGTCAGAGGATCTCCGCCGGAGCTGCCTCCGATCAAAAATTTTTTTTGCAGGTCCCGCCATCATCGTCGACCTACCACCACCATCCAACTCCAGTTAATCCAATCTCAAGATAGATTTCTACATCAATAGATTGATGATAAGGGAAGGGCTCAGACCCATTTTACAAGGAGTAAGTATTTAATGGGAGGAGTTTCATCACACTACTTCAACGCCGACGAGATCCGATCATCTACCTCCAAATCGATCAGATGATCCAGGTCATCTAGTCAAAGAAACTTCATCCCATCATCCCAATGTCATCGAAATCTTGATGATTAAATCTGTTGGGTGCTGACAAAATCCAGGCCAACCCTCTCCAAATCAATTGATATTGATTAGATCTGATCGCCTCTCAATCGATCAACGCCTTCCAAATTACTCTAATCGGGCTTGAAACTAGGGGCTGGCGATCTTTTGATTTTTGAATCATTTTTATTTTTTTTTTTATTTATTTCAAAATTTGAATTTTGGAACAAGGTCCAAGCAAGATAGGAAATCACGGCATCCAAATAAGGCTCCAAACATGGAAGGAAATCATGTGGAAAAGGGAGAAAGGCTCCAAATATGGAAAGAGATCACATAAAAAAGAGAGATCCAAGCAAGAAATGATATCATGGCATCTAAACAAGGAATAAAATTTTAAAAATCTCTGCCATAACAAAACTCACATTTCCTCCTTATTTTTGAATTCTTAGCAGCATGCAGGAAAGATGGCAATAGAAGTGACTACATGGGAAAAAAAGAAAGGAGGTACCCATGCATCCTACCTCAAATGACACCCATGCATGGTCCCCCATGAGCGGCTGTGCTTCTCCTATACATGCAAGTGACCTCGAAGTAGGTTCCTCATGAGCACCAACAAGCGAGTTTGACCCCCTGTCAACGCTAAAGTCCCCCGCACATCCTCATGTCCGATATTGTCAAAGTCACTAGCAGATGACATTGATGTTACTCACTCAGTGCCATAGAATCTGCCCTCAACACAAAGTGCCTAAGCATCTTGCATTGCCTCTATACCACGTGCATCATGAGGTCATTGGATTTATCAAGATCTGCTCGCACCTGACGCATGCACCTAACTCCTCTCTTGCCCCCTCCCCCTATAAGTGGCATAATCAAATAAAAAAGAAGAAAAGAGAAAGTGAATGAGAGAGAAAAGGTGGTGGAAACAAAAAAAGGAAAAGAAAGTATCTATGCATGCATCTGACTTCGGGCGATGTCGAAGCCACCAGCTAGCTATTTGCATGAATGTCCTATACCTACACCAAAGCCGCATGGAATAGCCTTGCTTCCATCGAGTATGATTTTAAAAATGATGGGGCCAAAGCTCACGTCAAAGAGTCATTGTCTAAAAAAAAAGATTGAAGATGCGACTGGACTGACCAATAGTTGGGATGAGTAAAAATACGAGAGAGGCACTCGACTTATGAAATGATGAAATGGATAGAGTTATTGCACTGAACCTTTGAAAATCAAGGGATGGATGCCTTTAGCTAAATAAGGAGTTGTACTATATATTGTTACATCATATCCTAGTTACCCACATGTCCCATCAATCTATGTCAAAGGCTCACATGAGAAGCCCCCTGGGAGTTTTAGTGGGGAGTGTTGCTGCAAGGCTTCATAGGTGGGGTTGGCAATGAACCGAGCTGAAGAGCTAAGAGTTGTACCAACATGAACCATGAGCAAAATCTGCAAAAGAAGTCCCAAAATTATAGAATGCCCTCTAATTTAGTATCCTCCGATGCTTAAGTCAGTTGGGGTCTTGAGAACAGATTGTGAAAATGGAGAAGTAGAAAGCAAGAGTGAGAGTTTGAGTGAAGAAAAGTAGAGTAAAACTCTAATTTTCTTTGAAAAATCTGAGCCTGCTGATGAGGTCATCTGGTGAGCTCAGTTGTCAGCCTACTGATGAGGTTGGCCTCTTGATAAGATCGGCCTTCTAATGAGCTCAGCTGTTAGCCTACTGATGAGGTCGGCCTTCTGATTCTTGATGAGGTCAGTTTTTTGATGACCTCGGCCTCCTAATGAGGTCAGCCTAATAATAAGCTCCACAGTCGAGCCTTACATCAATATTTTTGTCAATCCAAAAACTCCTGAGTAGGAGTCCCGTGGACATCAGCTAAGGTGGTATGTGTTAGATAAGATCTGATACCATTCGTTGTAGAAGGAAGAAAGAAGAAATAAAATAAGAAAATAATCAATTACGTGGATCAGCCAAAGGCTCGCCTCTACGGGGCATGCAAGCTTCTCTACGAAAAAGAACAAGTACAAGAAAAGATTCTCACACTCTCAACCCTTATACACAACTCTTTTTCAACTAGATGCTACCCTCACAAAAGCTCTCAAGAAACCCAAGAAGACCTCCCTATCTCTCACAGCCCTCTAGAACCTTTCAATGCTCTCCACTGCTCCTACGCCCAGGTCTTTGTCGATCCACCATCGAGCCACTGTTGCCCATAGGGCCTTCTTAAAGGCCTCAAACCTTGTCTTAGGCTTTGCACAGGAGTTTTGGTAGGACTCAGTGTCCAAATCCAAGTCCATAACACCTCGAATTGCATCTGCAGTCTTCACAGCCACCAGATCAAGCCCATAATGCATTCCAGCTATCCGATCGTGCAATAGACCACTGTGGACTACAAGAAATGCATGGGAAACACCTTCGGTCCATGGTGGACCATGAGAAACCATGGGGAAACAGCCACCCAATCAATGCGACCTCCTATGGACCATGTCAACTTCTCTAGCACGATAGACCACGGTACGTCGCACCCCGCCTGGGCCTCCCACGCATGCCCACTGGGCCGCATCCACTGCCGGCCCGCCGCACCTATGGCTGGCCCGTGCATGCTTGGGTTGGCTCATGCATTGGCCTAGGCCAAGCCCAGCTGTGGCCTGCCCTGGCCTGTGGGCTGACCAGCCTACTGTCGAGCTTCCTTCATGCATATCTCCTCTGTCTGGACTCTGTTTGAGCTGTTCTTGGGCTTGTTGGATTCTTTTTGTCGTTTTGAACCTTAGGCTTATTGTGATCGAATCTCGATGTATTTTTCTTAACAGTATTGATCCCTGTGATACTTGCCCCCCACTTTTGAGTCTAAGAAAGTTACATCGAATGAAAGTAGTCCATGAAAAAAGTTTTTAGCTTGTCCGAGGTGATGAATCCATGCCATTTGATTCTTCAAGTGAACCACTGCATCCTTCCACTTGAGCTCGAAGTGAGCAGATCAGATCTCCTATATATCTGATAGGAATTCAATCTTTGGTGCGTCATTTTCTTTCCTTTCAAGGGCATATTATCTAAGGATATGACTTAGAACATAAATCTCCTTGTGCTAATGTTGCAAACTCTAATCCATAAATCTAAATGCTTCACATCAGATATTTATGAAATTAAACACTAGGTTATCCTGATTTGGTTAGGATTTTCATGGTCTTATTGTGGCTTTTTCTGACCTCATTTGGACAAACATAGTCTCTTTTTTTTATCTCATTTGATCGGAGATATTTATTGCCGTCAATGGCTTGGATGGCTCGGATGGTTGGGTTAAGTCTGCTCTTATGTACATGAGGTATTATCTACTTTGGCTCTGACCATTATTGGGCTTTAGTGGATCTTGGTTATTTGGAGCCTTACAGTTTTGTACTTTAACATGAGGAGAGAATGTTCCAATCCATATAAGCCATACTCCCTCTTGACTTACAACCAATATGGGATTAAGAAAACCATCTCTGCCTTTTCAGAGAAGGACTCTTAGCTACCCTCTAATTTCTATCATGATCTCTCATTGCTACTATGCGGTACATTGGAGCTATTGTATTGTAGCAGTAAGAACTTGGACTTGCTAAACTAGCAGATTAAATTGTTGTGGATCTACCATAATTAGAGATTGAGTAGCTTCGAGCGCACTTTCTAGAGATGATGGTGTGGATAAAGAATGGTTCTGTGCCTCTCAATTCACCATTTTCACTAAAAATTTTTAAAAACTCCCCTTTCTCTAATACCCATTTGTTGTTGCAAGGCTCTAAAGATGAGATCGGCAATAAATCGAGCTGGAGAGCTAAGAGCTGTGTCGATTTGAACCTCAAGTAAAACTTGCAAAAAAAGTCTCAAAACCTGGGTTGCCCTTTAGTTTAGGATCCTTCGATGTTTAAGTTAGCTGGGTATTAAGAATAAATAGTGAAAATAGAAAAGTAAAAAGCAAAAAGTGAGAGTTTGAGTGGATAAAAGTGGAGAGAACTCGAATTGTCTTTGAGAAATTTGGTGAGCCTGCTGATGAGATCTTCAGATGAGCTCAGCTATCAGCTTGCTGATGAGGCTGGCTTTCTGATGAGGTCAACCTTCTGATGAGCTCAGCTATCAGCTTGCTGATGAGGTCGGCCTTCAACTTTCTGATGAGGTCAGTGTTGGGAAATATATCCCAAAGATAATCGTTAGACGATTGTACTCATCTTGTAAACTATATATAAATTTCATTAATAAAAATTATTTGACATTTTCATTACAAATTGACCATCTTTGAACTCCTGTGTTGTAATGAAGTCCTTAGGACTATATTATTAATTGACAAAGGAGGATTTATCGTTAAGTCCTTAAAATTGTTTATGACCAGATAATACGCTATTACTAGGACGATAGTGATATCAAGTGTAGGTCATTGTGTGTCATATGAATTGATTGTCCTCTTAACCAAGGAGTGTGGAGAACTGTTATGGCATACAGATGGAATATAGGAGTACATTTGCATCGAACGTGATCAAGTGCCGAGTACTCTGCTGTCAAGAGTAGCTTGTGAAGGGTATGAGTATAAATATCCCTCCGACTTGAGACCACCATGGTGACTTATAAGCAACTCACTGTACTTTAGTATCGAACTATCTGAGTTTCTAATTTAGTGACAAAAGGTTACTAGGTACAGTGAAGTACTTATCAAGTCGGTGTGTGAGTCAAGATGGAATTGACCACTTTGAATTGGTAGGAGATATGCATCCGTGTATTTCAATTTAGCAAAATCTTGGTCAGGATAATTCATGAGATGGATTTGAAAAGTTGAAATATAATGTGGTCGATAATATTAGGGTTGACAGTTAAACCTTTAGTCACCTTGAGCATTTGGGTCAAAGAGATGAATTATACGATAACCATACGTCAGTAGGTTCTAGAAGATTGCTTTGCAACACTTCGACCCATCTGATCGTTGGGTCATCATTGCTAGATGGTTATATTGATTAGTATAGAAAGTTATTCCTATACTACTGGCTTATGTTTGAGCCTATGGGGTCATACGCATTAGAAGATTTGGTCAGATCTGATGGCTGAAGAGTCCAATTGGATTGTGACTCTGGTGAAGAGTTCTACTTGGACTAAGACTCTATGCGAGAGTCCCACTGAGACTGAGACTCTATCATTTATGAAGAATTAATTAGTAATTAGATTACTAATTGATTCAATTTGATTGAATAAAGAGCTTTGGAACAAGTCTAATTGAATTAGATTCAGTTCGATTCAGATTGGGATTGATATGATTAAACCCGATTACAAGAGAAATTTAATCTTGATTCAATCAGAATTTGGACTCGACTAATTCCTAATTGGGTTAGAAATTTGATGAGATATTTAGATTTTTAATTGGATTAGATTCATTTCTATCAGTGGTTTCAATTTAAATTTGATTTAGATTAGAATTGAATTAGAAATGAAGAGTCCAAGTCAGACTAGGACTCTATCCTTATCTTTTGTGCCACATCTGGATCCATGCCAATTTCTCCATGCCTAATTGGATTTGGGTTATAATTTTTGGTGTCATGAGAGAGGATCCAATAAAGGTGGTCAGCTATAGCTGATGAGTCATAATATTATCTCTTGCCTAATTCGAATGCGATCCGAATTAGAGATAAGATGCAGACTAAGAAAGAGATTTTTTGTATATGGTATATTATTGGAGCCATATTTTTTTTTCTTATTTTTTTGAGAATTTTTTTGATGTGTGAGACTTCAGATTTCTTCTCCATATCTTAATAATTTTTTTAGAATTTTTGGAGATGCCAAAAAGAGATTTTAGCATTGATTCATGGCATCCTTCCTTGAAAAGTCCTAATTCCTAGTCTATAAAAAAGAGACCCCTCTCTTGGATGTCTCATGATCAATTCTCTTATAGATTTTTTTATTTCTAGAGCCTCTTCTCTAAATCGATTAAATTCTCTAAATTATTAGATCCTTAAAATGAGCTAGTTATGGTGATAACTAGATCATAGCTTTCCATTAAGGTGAGTGATAATAGATCCATTATTTCTGATTGACATTGCAGGCTCCATCCATCTGATGTTCTCTTTGAATGATGGAATTATCATTCATCATATGATGACTCTGATGTACTATATGATGATGGTTGGATTGATCGAGCCATCCTCGAGCCTGATTACTCATTCGGTAGAATCACTGAGTAGGTTCATGTTAATGGTTTGACCTAACTGAAACTTTCAGTGGAGGTCCATCACCTACTGAAATAAAATATGAGGCTAAATTAAATACTAAAAATTATTTGAAAAAATAATTGATTGAAAACCTATCCATAGGTGCATATGGGTTGACTGAGCCATCCTCGAGCCTCTATGTAGTCTGTGTGGTTTCTAGTACCTACCAAGAAATTAAGGTAATTCTTCGAATTGGAGATAGAGGCTATCAATTCGTATAAAATAATGGAAGGATCTTTAGACTAAAGTCCAAGTCTTTAGGATTAAAAAAGATTCATATACTAATTAGGCTTTGTTCTTTCTTTGTGTGTGCAGATATGGCCTCAAACTTGTCACTCCGATCATTGTTGGACAGTGAGAAGCTTAATGGATCGAATTTCGATAATTGGTATCAAAAATTAAAGATTGTCCTAGAGCAAGAGCAGATCCTTTATGTGATAATGGATCTGACACCTGAGGAGCTTGCTCCTAATGCTCGAGAAGCGATTCGAGATACTTATTTGAAGTGGCTCAATGATCGCACCAAGATTTGTTGCATCATACGGGCCTCCATGAATGACGAGTTCAGTCGAAAGTTTGAAGAAGCTCAGCCAGAGAAAATACTTCAAGTGTTGAAGGATTCCTTTGGTACTCCTAACGACATTGAGCGGCACAAGACTAGTTGCACTATTTTCAATACCCGGATGAGGGAGGGTGCATCTATTACTGATCATGTATTGTACATGATTGAGCAGATTGAAAAATTGAGCAAACTCAGCTTCCCTTTGCATGAACAGCTGGGAAAAGATGTGATCCTAAACTCTCTTCCCAAGTCCAATCTACCGTTCCTCAGTTATTTTGGAATGACGAAGCCTGTAGTCAACTACCATGTTCTGTTGGAGTTACTACAGACTTTTGAGAAAGATCACCAGCTCCATAAAGAGACAGTGAATCTAGTGGGAGGATCTTTTTCAGGTAGTCATTGTCCCTTTAAGAAAGAAAAAAAGAAAAAGAATAAGAAGGTGCCTGGTGTTGGAAGTCAGTCCTAGAAACTCAAGTTCAAGGCTGATCAAAGTCAGGCATAGTACTTCTTTTGCAAGAAGCAAGGTTACTGGAAGAGAAATTATCCTTAGTATATCGCTTTCCTTGACCCGAACGGGCCAAAAAAGAAGAAATAATCAGTTGCTGAACAAGATACTTATGTGATAACACCTTGTAACTTTTCTCTTATAGATACAATGACCTAGGTATTTGATACTGGAATCTCTATTCATATTTGTAATTCATTGTAGGATCTTTAGATCACTAGGAGATTTGGAGAAGGTGAGAGATTCCTGAATGTTGCAGATGGAAGATCAGTTCCAGTTTTAGCTTTAGGAATCATCAAGCTTGTATTCGAGTCTCAGTATATTGTTCTTAATGAGTATCATTACTGTCCTAGTTTTTTTTAAAATATTATTTCTATAGGCCTTTTGGCCAATTCAAATTATGAAATATCAATAAAGAAAAACTTTTATGATATCATTTTGAATGGTGTTACAATTTTATGTGGACAGTTGAACAATGGTATCTATATTGTATCTAGGCCTAATATAATGTACATTTCAAATAAACATCCTAGAATAGATGATGTCACAGATGTCTATCTTTGACATTGTAGGCTAGGTCATATCAACAAAAATAGGATGAGCAGGTTGGCTCAAGAAGAAATTCTTGATAAACATAATTATGAATCGTTACCTACGTGTGAGTCTTGTTTGCTTGGAAAAATGATCAAGTCATCTTTTACTGAAAAAGATGAACGAGCCAATGATGTGCTGGATCTGATACATATCGATGTATGTAGACCCATGAGCACATGTACCAGAGGAGGGTATAGCTACTTCATCACATTCACAGATGACCTATCTAGGTATGGGTAGTCTACTTGATGAAACACAAGTCTGAATCGTTTGAAATGTTCAAACAGATTTGTAATGAAGTAGAGAAATAAACTAAAAAAAGTATTAAAATTCTTCAGTCTGATTGAGAAGGTGAATACCTTTCTAGTGAATTTCTGACATATCTAGGAGAGAATGAGATTCTCTCCTAATGAATCCCTCCAAGGACACCACAGTATAATGGCATCTCAGAAAGGAGGAATCGAACCTTATTGGACATGGTTTGGTCTATGATGGGGTTTGCAACTTTGTCGATCTTTTTTTGAGGATATGCACTTGAAACAGCCTGTCTTGTGCTCAATAATGTTCTGAGCAAGTCAGTTAGTAAGACACCATATGAGATATGGTTAGGACGTAGGCCGAACCTCTCTTACTTTAGGATTTTGGGGTGTCCAGCTTATGTTAAATGATTACAAACTGACAAGCTCAGTCCTAAGTCTGATAAGTGTAATTTCATAGGGTACCCCAAGAAAATGAAGAGATATTACTTTTACCTGCCTGCTGAACAAAAGGTGTTTGTCAGCAGTAAGGCACATTTTTTGAAAAAAAAAATTCATTAGTGAAGGAATAAGTGCCTCTAAAATCAAGCTTGATGAAGTTTGATAGGTAGAAGAACCGACACCAATGATTGAATCGAAACTGGATTTGATGAGATCAAACTTGGAGCCCAATGAACAAACATCCTTAAGGTGATCTGGTAGAGTACCGCATCAGCCAGACAGATACTTAAGTTTTCTGGTCTGGGATGGGGATCCTGTCGAACTCGATGAGAATGATGAGCATCCGATCACCTACATGGATGCAATGCAGAGATCCGACTCTGATAAATGGCTTGAAGTCATGAGATTCAAAATGGAGTCTATGAAGGTCAACGATGTATAGACATTAGTTGACTCACCTCAAGGGGTAAAGTCCATAGGGTGTAAGTGAGTCTTCAAGAGGAAGAGGGGTGCAAACAGAAAGGTGGAGATCTATAAAGTTCATTTGGTTGCCAAAAGTTATCGTCAGCATTATAGTATAGACTATGACAAGATGTTTTCTCATATGGCAATGCTTAAATTCATTCAGATCATGCTTACGATAGTAGCATATCTAGACTATGAAGTCTGGTAAATGGATGTAAAGACAGCTTTCCTAAATAGAGAGCTGAACAAAAAGGTATATATGATACAACCTGAAGGGTTCATATCCACAGATGAATCCAAGGTGTGTAAGCTTCAGAGATCCATTTATGGATTGAAGCAAGCATCTCAGAGTTGGAACATACGTTTTGATAAGGTGATCAGAACGTATGACTTCATTAAGAATGGAGAGGAGAACCCAACATATATAAGTGGGCAAATAGTTTGATAATTGTATTTCTTGTGTTGTATGTGGATAATATTCTTTTAATTGAGAATGATGTCTCTGCATTACAGAGAATAAAAGTGTGGCTGTCGTCACAATTCTCCATGAAGGATCTGGAAGAAGTAGCCTACATCCTAGGGATTAAGATCTATAGGGATAGATCTAAGAGACTACTCGGGCTCTCCCAATCCTCGTACATAGATACTATGCTAAAATGATTCAATATGAAGAATTTCAAAAAAGGCTATCTTTCAATAGGCCAAAAAATTTTTTTTTCGAAAGGAGATTGTCCGACAACTCCTCAAAAGAGAGAGCATATGAGTAGAGTTTCATATGCTTTGATAGTGGGTTTTATTATATACACCATGATATGTACGAAACCAGACATGGCATACTCATTAGGAGTAGTGAGTAGATACCAGTTTGATCCAGGAGAAAACCACTGGAAGGTCGTAAAGACCATTCTTAAATATTTAAGAAATACTAAGGACCAGTAGCTTGTGTATGGTGAAACTGACTTGAAATTTATGGGCTTCACCGACTCCAACTTTCAGTCAAACCATGATGATAGTAAGAGTGTGTTGGGTTATATTTTTACCTTAAATGGTAGAGCAATCTGCTGAAAAAATTTCAAACAGAATACTGTGGCAGACTCTATTTGCGAAGCAGAGTATATCGCGACATCCGATGCTGCGAAGGAAGCTGTATGGTTATGGAAGTCTATCGACGAGCTCGAAGTGGCACCCTCCATTGATGGCCCTGTCTTATTATACTGCAACAATACTGGAGCCATTGCTCAAGCCAAGGAGCCGAGATCCCATCAGCGCACTAAACAAATTCTGCATTGTTATCACCTTATCCGAGAGATCGTGGATCGAGGTGACATCGACCTTCAGAAGATCGATAGAAGGAAGAATCTTGCCGACCCATTTACTAAAGCTTTCAGAATCAAAAAGTTTGATGATCACAAATTGAAGATGGATATACGATACTGTATCTATTGAATTTAGTCCAAGTGGGAGTTGTTGGAAAATGTGTCTTAAAGTCAATCGTTAGACGATTGTGCTTATCTTATAAACTGTATATGAATTTTTACTAATAAAAGTTATTTGATATTTTTATTATAAATTGATCATCTTTGAACTCCTGTGTTGTAATGAAGTCCTTAGGACTATATATATTAATCGACAAAGGACGATTTATCGTTAAGTCTTTAAAATTATTCGCAACCAAATGATACGCTATTACTAAGACGATAGCAATATCAAGTGTAGGTCATTGTGTGCCATATGAGTTAGTTATCCTCTTAATCAAAGAGTATGGAGATACTATTATGGCATGCAGATGAAATGTAGGAGTACATTCATATCAAACGTGACCATGTGTCGAGCACTCTGCTGTCAAGAGTAGCTTATGAAGGGTATGGGTATAAGTGTCCCTCCGACCTGAGACCACCATGGTGACTTATAAGCAACTCACTGTACTTTAATACCAGACTATCTGAGTTTTTAACTTAGTGATGGAAGGTTACTAGGTGCAGTCAAGTACTTATCAAATTAGTGTGTGAGTCAAGATGGAATTGACCCTCTGAATTGGTAGAAAATATGCATAAATGTATTTCAATTTAGCAAAATCTTGACCAGGATAATCCATGAGATAGATTTGAAAGGTTAAAATATAATATGGTCGACTTAATTAGGGTTGACAGTTGTTGGGTATAAAATACCCACAGTCGAAGTTCTCAGCGGGATTAACCCTTGCGGGCTCCGTCCACAACTCCGAGGGGGACTCCGCCCGGACTCCTACGAGAGCCGGGCTCCGTCCACAACTCCGAGGGGGACTCCACCCGGACTCCTACGGGAGCCGGGCTCCGCCCATGACTTCAACCGCAAGGAGGACTCCACCCGGACTCCTACGGGAGCTGGGCTCCGTCGCCAACTTCAATTGCCGGTAAGCTTCGTCCGGACTCCTATGGGAGCCGGACTTTGCACCTGACTTTAATTGCAGGGGGACTCCGCTCGGACTCCTACGGAAACCGGGTTCCGCCCACGACTTCAACCGCAAGGGGGACTCCGCCCAGACTCATACGGGAGCCGGGCTCCGTCCACAACTTCAACCGCAAGGAGGACTCCGTCCGGACTCCTATGGGAGCCGGACTCCGTCGCCAACTTCAACTGCCGGTAAGCTCCGTCCGGACTCCTACGGGAGCCGGACTTCGCACCTGACTTTAATTGCAGGGGGACTCCGCCCGGACTCCCACGGGAGTCGGACTCCGCCCACGACTTCAACCGCAAGGGGGACTCCGCCCGGACACCTACGGGAGACGAGCTCCACCCACGACTTCAACCGCAAGGAGGACTCCGCCCGGACTCCTACGGGAGCCGGGCTCCGTCGCCAACTTCAACTGCCGGTAAGCTCCGTCCGGACTCCTACGGGAGCCGGACTTCGCACCTGACTTTAATTGCAGGGGGACTCCGCCCGGACTCCTACGGGAATCGGGCTCCGCCCACGACTTCAACCGCAAGGGGGACTCCGCCCGGACTCCTACGGGAGCCGGGCTCTGCCCACGACTTCAACCGCAAGGAGGACTCCACCCGGACTCCTATGGGAGCTGGGCTCCGTCGCCAACTTCAACTGCCGGTAAGCTCCGTCCGGACTCCTACGGGAGCTCGACTTCGCACCTGACTTTAATTGCAGGGGGACTCCGCCCGAACTCCTACGGGAGCCGGGCTCCGCCCACGACTTCAACCGCAAGGGGGACTCGGCCCGGACTCCTACGAGAGCCGGGCTCCGCCCACGACTTCAACCGTAAGGAGGACTGCGCCCGGACACCTACGGGAGCCAGGCTCCGCCCACGACTTCAACCGCAAGGAGGACTCCGCCCGGACTCCTACGGGAGCCGGGCTCCGTTGCCAACTTCAACTGTCGGTAAGCTTCGTTCGGACTCCTACGGGAGCCGGACTTCGCATCTGACTTTAACTGCAGGAGGACTCCGTCTGGACTCTTACGGGAACCGGGCTCCGCCCACGACTTCAACCGCATGGGGGACTCTGCCCGGATTCCTACGGGAGCCGGGCTCTGCCCACGACTTCAACCGCAAGGAGGACTCCACCCGGACTCCTACGGGAGCCGAGCTCCGTCGCCAACTTCAACTGCCGGTAAGCTCCGTCCGGACTCCTACGGGAGCCGGACTTCGCACCTGACTTTAATTGCAGGAGGACTCCGCCCGGACTCCTACGGGAGCCAGGCTCCGTCGCCAACTTCAACTACCGGTAAGTTCCGTCCGGACTGCTACGGAAGCCGGACTTCGCCCCTGACTTTAATTGTAGGAAGACTCCGCCCGGACTCCTATGGGAGCTGGGCTCCGTCCACAACTCCGAGGGGGACTCCGCCCGGACTCCTATGGGAACCGGGCTCCGCCCACGACTTCAACCGCAAGGGGGACCCCGCCCGGACTCCTACGGGAGCCGGGCTCCGCCCATGACTTCAACTGCAAGGAGGACTCCGTCCGGACTCCTACGGGAGCCTGGCTCCATCGCCAACTTCAACTGCCGGTAAGCTCCGTCCGGACTCCTACGGGAGCCGGACTTCGCATCTGACTTTAATTGCAGGGGGACTCCGCCCGGACTCCTACGGGAACTGGGTTCCGCCTACGACTTCAACCGCAAGGAGGACTCCGCCCGGACTCCTACGGGAGTCGGGCTCCGCCCATGACTTCAACCGCAAGGAGGACTCCGCCCGGACTCCTATGGGAGCCAGGCTCCGCCCACGACTTCAACCGCAAGGAGGACTCCGCCCGGACTCCTACGGGGGTCGGGCTCCGTCGCCAACTTCTACTGCCGGTAAGCTCCGTCCGGACTCCTACGAGAGCCAGACTTCGCACCTGACTTTAACTGCAGGAGGACTCCGTCCGGACTCCTACGGGAGCCGGGCTCCGCCCACGACTTCAATTGCAAGAAGGACTCCGCCCGAACTCCTAGGGGAGCCAGGCTCCGTCACCAGCTCCGACCGCTGCCGAACTTCAGCCGATGGATCTGCACTCCCAGGCGCGACACAGCAACCACCACGATCCTGCTCCACTTCCTACGACGGATTTCACGCAGCTCCATCATTCCCTGTCAGACCGCTATGACGGCCACAACTCCGCCCCACCTCCTGCGACGGATCCCGTGCGGCTCCACTATTCCCTGGCAGACCGCTATGATGCCCACGATCCTGCTCCACCTTCTGTAATGGATACTGCGTGATTCTTCCATCCTCTGGCAAGTCGCGACAACGGACGCCGCTCCACTCCCTGCGGCAGACTCCACGTGGCACGCCATAGTGAGGGCCGCGGGTCCACTCCACTACTCCTCGCAATAAATTCCTCCTGGTAGTGGGCGGCCAACTACCAGACGGTTATGAACGTCGCTATCAGTCTGTTGAGCCCTCCGCCTATAAAAAGGGGGACCCCAGATACGTTATTCTATAAGTTCTCATTTTTACCTAAAAACTCTGCTAAAATTTCCGTTCGAGCACTCCATTCTTGTTGAGGCAGAGAACTGACTTGAGCGTCGGAGGGTCTTGCCGGAGCAACCCCACCTCCGGTTTAGACTTCTTTTACAGGTCCCGACAGCGACCGCGACTCCCTCGACTCCAGCTTCTCCGGCGCAAGCGAATTTTTGCACCAACAGGATTGGCGCTAGAGGAAGGGGTTGTGTCTTCGCAGTATCCTTGTTCTTAAAGGAGCGCTCAACGGGACCGCCCCCAGGCATCTCTTCCGGCATCCCCTCCCCCCTCCTTTCTCCACTTGGTCCTTGCTTGGTGCCTCCCCGCAAGGCGTCCACGCGACGGTCCACGGCCTCCGCGGCCAGATCTCAGGCTCCGGCCTCCCCTCCTGTTTCTCAACCTCCTCCTCCTCCTCCGGCGATGGCGGTCGGCAAGGAGCAGTTTGACCTGCTGGCGCAGCAGGTCAGAGGCCTCACAGAAGCTGTGCAGGCTATGCAGCAGCAGCAGCCGCAGGCATCAGTATGCCTGAAAAGGGTGTCCCCGAAACATCAGAATCCGACGGCAGGGCGGGCCACTTCGGCTAGCCTCCCCATCCTTCCTGGAAAAATGAACCCGAGGGTGGAGAGCCCTCAATCGGACCACGACTCCACCCCTGGAAGATCCCTGCCCCCATTCTGCCAGAGGACCCTCGAGACTCGAAGTCGGAAGGATTTCCTGGACTGGAGACTCCAAGAGATGAACCGGCGGATCGAAGAACTCCGCCATGCTCCCCCCGCTTATGGTGAGGATATTTGTACTGACCCTCCCTTCTCTCAAATGATCATGCAGGAACCGATCCCGCCAAACATCAAGCTCCCCCAGTTCGAAAGCTACGACGGGACTTCGAACCCGGTTGATCATCTGGAAGCCTTCCGGACGATGATACTGCTTCACGGTGCTCCCGACGCCATTCTATGTCGGGCCTTCCCATCCACCTTGAAGGGAGCGGCGAGAAACTGGTACTCGGCTCTGAAACCAGGTACCATCTCTTTCCTTCGATCAAATGAGCCACCAATTTATGGCCCATTTTGTCAGCAGCCGGCGCCTCCGGAAGGGTTCGGAGTCCCTCATCAATATCAAGCAGAGAGAAGGGGAGTCCATTCGGGCCTACATCAACCGTTTCAACGTCGCGGTGCTGGAGGTCCGGAACTTGGACCAATCAGTCGCAATGGCCGCTCTGAAGGGTGGCCTTTAGAAGAATGACCTTTTGTTCTCCCTGGAGAAGAAGTATCCCAGGGATTTTGCTGATTTGTTGGCTCGGACTGAAGGATACGTCCGAGCGGAAGAAGCCTTCAAAATGAAGGATGAAGAGACAGCGAGGGAGCGACAGGCGGGAGACTCGAGTAAGCCCACCATCGAAAAAAGGTCGAGAGAAGCCCGACCGCATTCTCGATCCCCTCCTGGGCACAAGCGTGCCCATACTCCACCCCGGGTGCACAGGCAGAAAAGTCCGGATCGTGGGGTAAGGCGGGTTCTCCACCGGGAAGGTTCCACAACTACGCCCCTCTCAATGCCTCGAAGATCCAGGTACTGATGGAGGTCATGGAGCAGCTCTCTAGGCCAGAGAGGATGCACACACACCCCGAGAAGCGCAATTCCAACAAGTTCTGTCTCTACCACCGCGACCACGGCCACGACACGGAGGAATGCATCCAGCTCTGAGACGAGATCGAGGAGCTCATCCGACGAGGTCGACTCGACAGGTTCATCCGACGTCGGCCTGAGGGTAGAGGAGATCGGCCAAGGGCCCTACCGTAACCTGAATCGCCAAGAAGGGAGGAGCAGCCCGGAGATCGGCCTCCCATCGGGACCATCGACTCCATCGCCGGAGGGCCTCAAGGAGGAGCAGACCTCCCACAACCGTGGGACTCGGAAAACCTGTAAATGTATCGCTTACGATTTCACCTTGAATCTAAATTCCTTTCTACTTGACATGCTCTTCCCATTTGGCATGGATTTGTCACGACTGGGTATAACCCCTTCAAACGCCTAAAATAAAGTTATGCTAGAAACGGGGGAAAAACCTCATCCTAACATACCTAAAATGAAAGTCCGATTATCTTGAGATCGGATTGGGGGAGAGGCCTTACAGCGCCCCAATGTGCCCCCACAGCCATGACAGGAACGGGAGGAGAACCTCGTCCTGGCATGAGCAAAGTTGAAGGCCCGGTTCCTTTAGACCGGATGGGGGGAGAGGCCTTACAACGCCCTAACGTGCCCCCACAGCCATGTCAGGAACAGGAGGAGAACCTCGTCCTGACATGAGCAAAGTCGAAGGCCCGGTTCCTTTAGACCGGATGGGGGGAGAGGCCTTACAACGCCCTAACGTGCCCTCACAGCCATGTCAGGAACAGGAGGAGAACCTCGTCCTGACATGAGCAAAGTCGAAGGCCCGGTTCCTTTAGACCGGATGGGGGGAGAGGCCTTACAACGCCCTAACGTGCCCCCACAGCCATGTCAGGAACAGGAGGAGAACCTCGTCCTGACATGAGCAAAGTCAAAGGCCCGATTCTTTTAGACCGGATGGGGGGAGAGGCCTTACAGTGCCCTAACGTGCCCCCACGGCCATGTCAGGAACAGGAGGAGAACCTCGTCCTGACATGAGCAAAGTCAAAGGCTCGATTCTTTTAGACCGGATGGGAGGAGAGGCCCTACGGTGTCCTAACGTGCCCCCACAGCCATGAGCAAAGTCGAAGGTTCAGTTCTTTTAGACCAGATTGGGGGGAGAGACCCTGGCGATGGCCCTTACGTGCCCCCGCGGAAACGGGAGGAGAACCTCGTCCTGATAGTGATGAAACCCGACCGCCCGACAAGATCAGGTGAAGGGACAAGGCCCCTCAGCGGCACCTCCACACTCCTGTGCAACCCTGCAAAAGCGAGGGGAGGGCCCTCACTCTGAGAAGAGGAGGGATATTAAGGAGGAAGAGCGGCGAGCTACGGTGGAAACAGATAAAGAATGAACCACACCAAAGACCTAAAGAACCTCGTCTCAACAAAGACGGGGAGCTCCTACCAAACACCCCCGGTCTCTGAGAAAACTCTCGACACAGGTCAAGAAGACAGAGACGCCCCCGAGGTAATGCGGAGTTCGGACCGCCAAGCTCGAGCTCGCGGCCATGAACGACGAGAAAGGCAAGCCAACGTATCAACGACTGGGCGCCTCCCAACGACGTCAACATCAGACAGGTCGAACGACAAGAAAAGTTCGACGGATGATAATTTAATACAACGCGCGGACGAGGTAACACAAAATCCCCTTTTCATTTCATTTCTGAAATACACACTGCAAAGCCCGGAAGGCCAAGGAAAGAAAAGCAAAACGACAAAAGCGGGACGAAACAACAAAAGGGAAAATATATACATGAAACGACAGAAGGACGAAAAGAGCCCTAGGGAAGCTCTGCTCCCTCCGACCTAGAATTATCTGCTCCACCCCTCATCCAGGACTGCCTGAGATTCTCAATTTCTTCTTCTAGCTCTCTCCTTCTCTGCAGCGCATCCTGGAGCGCCCGACGAAGTCGCTGGCTCTCAGTTTCCACCTCTCGACGCCTCTTTCTCAAGACCTCAGATTCTGCCTCCGCGTCCGTGACGGCCCGCTGCTTGTATGCCAGCTGGATCTTCAGTTGTTGCAGCTCAACCGTCTTTTCTCCGAGGGCGACGGAAATCTCTTCAACGGTTCCTCTTAGGGACTAGAGCTCATCAGAATTCCGAGCGGAAGTAAGCTGAGCCCTGTCAGCCAGCTGCCTCTGAAGATGGGCGACTTCGTCGGTCGCCACCCTGAGTCTCCCTTTATATTCATCCACCTGCCTGCGCCAACCGGTCCAGTGCATGTCGTAGCTCATCTCGACGTCTTGAAGCTGCTGCTGAAGGGCGGAGACCCTCTTCGACCACTCCCGGTCGCCGTCGGCCCGGGCCAAGAGTCGGGATGAACTCCCTTCCAACTGGCCGATCTTCTCCTTCGCAGCCGACAGTTCCAGCTTGAGGGTGCTAATCTTGGTGGCTTGAGCCCAAATTCGATCGCTGGCGCTCTTCTTGCATTCCGCGAGCTCCTTCGCGAAATCCACCTTCCTCCGGCTATACTCCATGATCCCCTTCACGTGGAGATTCCAAAAGTGGGTGGCCTCCGCGGTGGCTTCAGAATGACCTTCTCTCAATCTGCGAAGCTCGCCTTCCATCTTCTTTGACTTCTTTGTCAAGTGAAGGACTTTCTTCTTCAGCCGCTGGATCATCGACTTCAGCGGGATCCCCAGGGGCAGGGGAAGTGCTTCTGCAGGACACTGTCATCGGAAGGCAAAAGCGTCAAAACACGACTCATCGCAGGAAGAAAAGCAGAGAGAAGAAGGGGAGGAAGGAGAAGCCACCCACGATAAAAAATTCAACTTTATTGATTGGATGATTCTTGAAGACAAAAAAGAAAAGAAAAATTGCGACGAAATAAAAATACAAGGTCGGAGGTCTCAGACCTCAGGGGCTGGGGTTGGAGAACTCGGCGTCCCCGGCAAGGGGGCTGCGATAGCAGTGGTAGCGGGCGAGGGACCGGCCTCGTCTTCGGACTCCTCAACTAGGAAGCCGAGGTCGAGCTCTGGAAATTTTCTGACCACCTTCTCTTGGCAGAGCTTGAATCCCTTGATGAACGCCTCCTGGCCGAATTGGACATTCAGGTCCCTCATCTCCGCGGAGGTCTTGAATTCCTCTACCGCAAGGACTCTGACCTCCGAGACCAGGACTGAAATCTGTTCAGCCAAGTTGGCAACCTCGGCCTCCGCCTTTCTCGCTGACTCCTCCAAGGTCTGCCTCTCCTCCTTCTGGGCTTGTTTCTCTCTTTCTAGGGCCTCTTGGAGGGCGACTACTTTGGCCATCTTTTCTTGGAGGCGAGCAACCTCGGCCCGACAGCGCTCCTCCACCTGGACAATGTCCCTCCTCGCACGGTTCGTCGCCTCGATATTGGCGAAGAGCTGGTGCCCAATCTGCAAGGGCGGCTAGAGGATCAGAACAAGGGCCGAATAGCCAGGTAAATGAAGATTTGCTTACCTCAAGGAAGGACCATAAAGAGTCCCAGACCTGCTGCTCAGGATCGGTGCGGTCGATCCTCTCGACGACGTCGGGCAGAATGCAGCCGTCGATCAACCGCCTGATCAAGTCCCTGTCGTTGAAGAGATTTTTCGGCCCCTCTTCAGAGTCGAGGGACTCGTCAGCAGCAGTTCGACGGCTACTCACCCTGCGGGCCACCGACTTCCTTCTCTTCCCCCTCTCGGCTACGGGCGCCTCCGTGGAGCGGACCCCCGAAATGGAGGCCCCAGCCGGCGGACTCCTCGAGGAGGTCTGGGAAAATGTTGCCTCGGCATCCTAGGGAATGTCAATCGCTGGAGCCGCCTGGACGGGTGCGGCCAAGCTCGACTCCTCCGCCCTGACCCTCTTCGCCAATCCGAAGATCGCGACACCCTTTCTTTTGTGGGTCCTGAGGCCCCTGGCAAGCATCCGCATTGCTTCGGCGTCCATTCCTTAAAAAAAAAAAAAAGAGAAGCAGACCAATCAATCAAGAGTCAGAAATCGACAATGGGGTAAAAAAAAAAAAGAGAGAGAAAGAGAAGAAAAGAAGAAAAAGAAGAAAAAAGAGAGAGAAGGAAGAAGAGTGAAAAAAGAGAAAGAAAAGAAGAAGGGCAGAAGAAAAGAAGATAGAGGAAAAGATGAAGTACTCGCAGGATCCTGGGGGCTCAGACCAATGTTGAACAGAAATTGCTCCCTCAGAAGATTGGGAAGGGAAGGAGCGGAATAGGCAAGAAGCTTCCGGGCAGCCTGGAGGTCATCCTTCCCCAGGCTGGGGGCCCGGCGGACAGAATCCCTCAAAGAGCCCCAACGGGGCAGGCCCAGCCTCAGGGTCGGACAGTGGACGAAGAGGTATTTTCCCTTCCAATTATGGATTGAAGAAGGGGCACCTTTCAGCAACCCCTTCTTGCCGAACTGAGGGGAGAAGTACCACCAGTCCTTCACCGAAGGATGGTGCTTGAAAGTATAGAAGTGCCTAAACAGGGAGAGGGACGGTTGGATCTCGACTACGTGGCAAAGGGAGAGAAACCCTATTAAAAACCTAAAAAAATTCAGGGCCACAGAAGCCAAGGAGATGTCTAAGAAGCGGAAGAGGGCGACAACAAAGGACGAAAGTGGAAGCCGGAGTCCGGCACGGAACGCCTCCTGATACAGGCAAAAATGACCGGGTGGGGGAGTGCTAGCCCGGTCAGAGGGACTAGGCAGCTCCAGATCGTACTCCGGAGGAACTCCATACCGAACCCTTATCAGAAGGAGTTCCTCCGGAGTCAGGGAACATGGAACAGCACCCGGCGCAAAAATCGGGCGGAGCCCAGCCCCAGATGCGGGTTTGTCTACAGAACGAGGGACCTGGGGGTTTGAGGCGGAAGAACTCCCGGAACTGCAGGGAGCGGAAAAGCCGGACGACATTTCGAATAACTTCGAATGAGGGCTCTAAAGATCTCGAAGAAGACGGACAGGATGAGGGGCGAGAGGTCACAGGAAACTAACTCGAAGGAATACAAAAAAAATATATAATGGCAAAGAAGAGGTCCCTAAGTGGCGGGAAGAAAGATGAAGGCGCTGGAACTAACCTAGATCGCTCTGAGGGATGCAGAGGGACGAAGACAGGGATGATTTGAAGGGCGCCTATGGCCCGAGAGGACACCAACAAAAACAGGGCTCTCGAAGGGAGGGCAGATACTGCTAGAACTCTGGAACGGAATAAGACCCCTAAAGGTGGAAGGATGGGTTTAAATAGACCTTGGGATTCGACGCCATAATGATCGTGAATCCCCCCAGGCCAGTCCACGCCCGACACGTGTCCCACTCTCCCGGCAGGCGGCTAAAAGCGACTGACGGATTGGCAGAGCCATTATGGCATCGTACCTGGGCCAGTGTACCGACGGAAATTTCGAAGGGTCCCTTGGTATTGCCCCGATTCGAAAAGACTCGAGCACGCGCGCATTTAATGCCAAAATATCTGGGGGCGGTCGTGCGCAGGATTCGAGGGGACAACTTTGGCTATGCCAATCACTCTGTACTTCCTTCATTTGAAATTTCAAATTCTAAAGTAGGGGGGCTGGTGTTGGGTATAAAATACCCACAGCCAAAGTTCTCAGCGGGATTAACCCTTGCGGGCTCCATCCACAACTCCGAGGGGGACTCCGCCCGGACTCCTACGGGAGCCGGGCTCCACCCACAACTTCAACCGCAAGGAAGACTCCGCCCAAACTCCTACGGGAGCCGGGCTCCGTCGCCAACTTCAACTGCCGGTAAGCTCCGACCGGACTCCTACGGAAGCCGGACTTCGCACCTGACTTTAATTGCAGGGGGACTCCGCCCGGACTCCTACGGGAACCGGGCTCCGCCCACGACTTCAACCGCAAGGGGGACTCCGCCCGGACTCCTACGGGAGCCGTGCTCCGCCCACGACTTCAACCGCAAGGAGGACTCCGCCCGCACTCCTACGGGAGCCGGGCTCCGTCGCCAACTTCAACTGCCGGTAAGCTCCGTCCGGACTCCTACGGGAGCCGAACATCGCACCTGACTTTAATTGCAGGGGGACTCCGCCCGGACTCCTACGGGAGCCGGGCTCCGCCCACGACTTCAACCGCAAGGGGGACTCCGCCCGGACTCCTATGGGAGCCAGGCTCCGCCCACGACTTCAACCGCAAGGAGGACTCCGCCCGGACTCCTACGGGAGCCGGACTCCGTCGCCAACTTCAACTGCCGGTAAGCTCCGTCCGGACTACTACAGGAGCCGGACTTCGCACCTGACTTTAATTGCAAGGGGACTCCGCCCGGACTCCTACGGGAACCGGGCTCCGCCCATGACATCAACCGCAAGGGGGACTCCGCCCGGACTCCTACGGGAGCCGGGCTCCGCCCACGACTTCAACCGCAAGGAGGACTCCGCCCGAACTCCTACGGGAGCCGGGCTCCGTTGCCAACTTCAACTGTCGGTAAGCTCCGTCCGGACTCCTACGGGAGCCGGACTTCGCACCTGACTTTAATTGCAGGGGGACTCCGCCCGGACTCCTACGGGAGCCGGGCTCTGCCCACGACTTCAAATGCAAGGGAGACTCGGCCTGGACTCCTACGGGAGCCGGGCTCTGCCCACGACTTCAACTGCAAGGAGAACTCCACCCGGACTCCTACGGGAGCCGGGCTCCGCCCACGACTTCAACCGCAAGGAGGACTCCGCCCGGACTCCTACGGGAGTCAGGCTCCGTCGCCAACTTCAACTGCCGGTAAGCTCCGTCCGGACTCCTACGGGAGCCGGACTTCGCACCTGACTTTAACTGCAGGAGGACTCCGCCCGGACTCCTACGGGAACCGGGCTCCGCCCACGACTTTAACCGCAAGGGGGACTCCGCCCGGACTCCTACGGGAGCCGGGCTCCGCCCACGACTTCAACCGCAAGGAGGACTCCGCCCGGACTCCTACGGGAGCCGGGCTCCGTCGCCAACTTCAACTGTTGGTAAGCTCCATCCGGACTCCTACAGGAGCCGGACTTCGCACCTGACTTTAATTGCAGGAGGACTCCGCCCGGACTCCTACGGGAGCCGGGCTCCGTCGCCAACTTCAACTGCCGGTAAGCTCCGTCTGGACTCCTACGGGAGCCGGACTTCGCCCCTGACTTTAATTGCAGGAGGACTCCACCCGGACTCCTACGGGAGCCGGGCTCCATCCACAACTCCGAGGGGGACTCCGCCCAGACTCCTACGGGAGTCGGGCTCCGCCCACGACTTCAACCGCATGGGGGACCCCGCCCAGACTCCTACGAGAGCCGAGCTCCACCCACGACTTCAACCGCAAAGAAGACTCCGCCCGGACTCCTACGGGAGCCGGGCTCCGTCGCCAACTTCATCTGCCGGTAAGCTCCGTCCGGACTCCTACGGGAGCCGGACTTCGCACCTGATTTTAATTGCAGGGGGACTCCGTCCGGACTCCTACAGGAACCGGGCTCCGCCCACGACTTCAACCGCAAGGGGGACTCCGCCCGGACTCCTACGGGAGTCGGGCTCCACCCACGACTTCAACCGCAAGGAGGACTCCGCCCGGACTCCTACGGGAGCCGGGCTCCGTCGCCAACTTCAACTGCCGGTAAGCTCCGTCCGGACTCCTACGGGTGCCAGACTTCGCACCTGACTTTAATTGCAGGGGGACTCCGCCCGGACTCCTATGGGAACCGGGCTCCGCCTACGACTTCAACTGCAAGGAGGACTTCGCCCGGACTCCTACGGGAGCCGGGCTCCGCCCACGACTTCAACCGCACGGAGGACTCCGCCTGGAGTCCTACAGGAGCCGGGCTCCATCGCCAACTTTAACTGCCGGTAAGCTCCGTCCGGACTCCTACGGGAGCCGGACTTCGCACCTGACTTTAACTGCAGGAGGACTCCGCCCGGACTCCTACGGGAGCTGGGCTCCGCCCACGACTTCAATTGCAAGGACTCTGCCCGGACTCCTACGGGAGCCAGGCTCCGTCACCTGCTCCGACCACTGCCGAACTTCAGCCGACGGATCTGCACTCCCAGGCGCGACACAGCAACCACCACGATCCTGCTCCACTTCCTGCGACGGATTCCGCGCAGCTCCATCATTCCCTGACAGACCGCTATGACGGCCACAACTCTGCCCCACCTCCTGCGATGGATCCCGCGCGGCTCCACTATTCCCTGGCAGACCGCTATGATGCCCACGATCCTGCTCCACCTTCTGTAACGGATACTGCGCGATTCTTCCATCCTCTGGCAAGTCGCGACAACGGACGCCGCTCCACTCCCTGCGGCAGACTCCACGTGGCGCGCCACAGTGAGGGCCGCGGGTCCACTCCACTACTCCTCGCAATAAATTCCTCCTGATAGTGGGCGGCCCACTACCAGACGGTTATGAACGTCGCTATCAGTCTGTTGAGCCCTCCGCCTATAAAAAGGGAGACCCCAGATACGTTATTCTATAAGCTCTCATTTTTACCTAAAAACTCTACTAAAATTTTCGTTCGAGCACTCTATTCTTGTTGAGGCAGAGAACTGACTTAAGCGTCGGAGGGTCTTGCCGGAGCAACCCCACCTCCAGTTTAGACTTCTTTTGTAGGTCCCGGCGGCGACCGCGACTCCCTCGACTCCAGCTTCTCCGGCGCAAGCGGATTTTTGCACCAACAACAGTTAAATCCTAAGTCATCTTGAGCATTTGGATCAAAGGGATAAATTATATGGTAACCATACGCCAGTAGGTTCTAGAAGGTTGCTTTACAACACTTCGACCCATCCAGTCATCGGATCATCATTGCTAGATGGTTACATCGATTGGTATAAGAAGTTATTTCTATGCTACCGGCTTAGATTCGAACCTATGGGGTCACACGCATTAGAAGATTTGATCAGATCTGATGGCTGAAGAGTCCAATTGGATTGTGACTCTGATGAAGAGTCCTACTTGGATTAGGACTCTATAGGAGAGTCTCATTGGGACTGGAACTCTATCATTTATGGAGAATTAATTAGTAATTAGATTACTAATTGACTCAATTTGATTGAGTAAAGAGCTTTGAAATAAGTCCAATTGAATTAGATTCAGTTCGACTCATATTGGGATTGATATGATCAAACCCGATTATAAGAAAAATTTGATCCTGATTCGATCAGGATTTGAACTTAGCTATTTTCTAATTGGGTTAAAAATTTGATGAGATATTTAGATTCTTAATTGGATTAGGTTCATTTCTATCAGTGATTTCAATCTAAATTTGATTTGGATTAGAATTGAATTAGAAATGAAGAGTTCAAGTCAGACTAGGACTCTATCCTTATCTTTTGCACCACATCTGGATCCATGCCAATTTCTCCACACCTAATTGGATTTGGATTGTGATTTTTGGCATCATGAGAGAAGATCCAATAAGGATGATCGGCTATAGCTAATGAGTCATAATATTATCTTTTGCCTATTTCGAATACGATCCTAATTAAAGATCAGATGCAGACTAAGAAATAGATTTTTCGTATATGATATATTATTGGTACCATATTATTTTTTTTTATTTTTCTTGAGAAATCTTTTAATGTGTGAGACTCCAAATTTTTTCTCCATTTCTTAATGATTTTTTTGAAATTTTTGAGAATGCCAAAAAGGGGTTTTGGCGTTGATTCATGGCATCCTTTCTTGAAAAGTCCTAATTCCTAGTCTATAAAAAGAGGACCCCTCTCTTGGATGTCCCATGATCAATTTTTTTGAAGATTTTTTTGTTTCTAGAACCTCTTCTCTTCCTTCTCTCTTCCTCCTCCAGATCTCCTATCACTTGGAAGTATCCAAGATGCTTGTAGAAGAAGGAAGAGGTCAGCTATCGAAGTTGTTCGCAGATTAGCATCTCTGAGCCCCTGATCTGCACCAGTCTTTGCGTAGATTTTTTTATAGAGGCCAGATGACTTCGTGTAGCTGCGAGCGACCTGAGGAATACCCTCTCCAACCATTGGATCAGAAGTGATTAAGATCAAAATTTGTTTGGTAATAATCTCTAACTTATTTTGATTCCTATGGTAGATCTAATAGTTAAATCTAGAATTTCAGCATTGATGAGATCGATGTAATTTTTATTTTTACATCTAAAATACATATTTTTCATATCAAAAATCATTATGTGGTAGTTTAAGATTAGATCTTATACATATGATTAGGATTAAATTATTTAATCTATTGTTTCTACTGTATAAAATTTTTTAATTGTATATACTGCACTACCGCAAATTTTCTTCGGTCGGCCTCCTAATAAGGTCGGCACTCTAATTCTTGATGAGGTCAGCTTTCTAATGACCTCGACCTCTTGTTAAGGTCGGCCTTTTATGAGGCAGCCTAATGATGAGCTCCACGGTCAAGCCTTACATCAGTATTCTTGTCAATCTGAAAACTCCTGAGTATGGGTCCCGAGGATATTAGCTGAGATAGTATGACACCTACAATAGGGAGACTATAGGATGGAAATCCACCTTTGTCCACCCTCTATGGTCATAAACTCCGTTTATCCCTGCGCCTATTGGTGGACTGGAATCTCCCCATGCATTTAACTAAAGCTGGTCTGAATGATGTCAAATCCTCCTTGACAGTGCTGAACCTCACCAGATCCATGGGCCTCGATGCTCCTCCTGCACATGCATATCTCCAATAAGCCAAAATCCTCCCATACTGAAGTTACCTCTCACGTCGAAGCTATCAGAAGACTATGCACTTTGGAGCTCTCCATGCCCAATACGGCGATCCTAAAACTACACAAACAAAAAAGAAGAAGAGGGACTTCCACAAAATTCTCACGGTAAAAGGCTCCCAAACCCCCGTCGACTATTTTATTTGCCTTCCTTCTCGCAGGTTCAGCACCCAAGGCCAAGGCAAAAAAAAAAAAAAGGAAAAGGGAGAGAGGGAAATAGGGGAACAAAAATGGCGTGTGTACCTCCGATGCCGAAGCTCTCATGCACACTTCCCTATCGATATCGAGCTCGCCTCCATTGTGGCCAAAGCCAGCCATCGTGGCCCAATAGCCCTCCCGCAGATCCGAGTCTTCCAGCGCCACCATGCACACGTTGCACATCAGGTCCATGGATCTGAATCCTCCCCCACGTGTGTGAGATATTGCCAATGACGCTGATCTCTCCCGGCTCCCAGACTCGAGCTCCCCTGGCCGACGACACCGATCTTGCCCCGATCTGGGCTCCTGATGCCACCCTGCCTGTGCTTGGGTTCGGGGGCACCGGGGATCTCACCCGCAAGCGAGATCTGACCTCCCCCCTGCTATCGTCGCTGGTCTCTCCCAGCTCCAACCGACCGAGCCTCCCGCTCGTGGCCCCGAAGTTCTCCCATGGTGGTGCCGATCTTCACCTCCGGCGGTGCTGAGCTCTCTCCGATCCGAGTTCAAACTGGGTTTAGGCATCGAGCTCCTCCTCCGCTCATGCTTCAGACTTTCGACGATGCTGAGGTCAGTAACCATGAGCCCGAAGTCTTCATGTGCACCTCCATCCTTCGACGTCGAACTCCACCGGATCTGCAATAGTCCCGAAGTCCCCGCACGCCCGTGGCTTCCGAAGTCCCCCCGCACGCGCCTTTGGCTTTTGACGGTGCCAAAGTCTCCTGTGAAGCAGCCGGGCCCTCCACGCATGTTCTGCTTCCATCGACTCCGAAATCGCCTATGGAGAGGCCTCGAAGTTCGCCCTCTTGTGGCCACCACAAGCCCGTCACATCCTCCCTGCCGGCATCAAAGCAGCTCCGAGCTCGCCCCCTCTTATGACAACCTACAGCACCATCACCACCCTTCAAACCCCTCCATCTTTGGCGGCAAGTGATGTACGACCAGCACGATGAGGAGGGGCTCAAGGGGCTGATCCCACCGCCCGACCAAGGCAGTCCCAGTCCGTGGAGATTCCCGTGCACCCCCTGTACACCCGACGGTGCCGACCACCTCTCACGACGCCGATCCACCACTCACAGCGCTGATCTACCTCCCACAACGTCCGGAGTCACCCCATTCCCCACGATGGGCCCGGGGCCATCTGGCATGCCCGCGATCCTTGCCGACGCCGAAGCCATCCATGGATGGCCCTGTTCCTTGCGCGCTCACATCCAGCGGCCCCTAAGCTCTCCCTAACCGAAGTCACCCATGACACCTACAGCCCCAGCGTAATAGCAAACTCTGATGGGCTAGTCAACCAACTGAGATTGACTAGTGGGAAGTGAGATGGTCCGTTGGATTTTAAAGGCTCTGAAGGAAGAGGTTCACCGGGTCATTAGTTCTCCGCTTCAGCTATGGGTTGCATACCATATACCAAGAGGCTATACTATCGAGGCATCCGGGCACCGGCTGATGATTCCAGGACACTCAGCAGGTCCACAAGCTTATAAGCCCGAGCTGAGAACAAACTCTAGATTGAGCCAAAATCAGATCCGATCAATCAGAAATCAGATCTACACCAATCTGAGGCCTAGATTAAGGTTGATCCGAAGCCCAGATCAAACCAATCTGAAGTCAAAAATAAAATAAAATCGAAACAAAAATAAGGTCAAGCTGGAGCAAGGATCAACTCTAAGATAAATAATAGGAAGGAGTTAAGCAAAACCTTAGGGCTTTCCAATAAAAAGAACTCTCATGGTAAGAGATTCTCAAGCCCCTTCCACTATTCTATTTCCTTCCTTTCTTGCAGAACAATGAATTCTTGAGCACATAATTCAAAGCAAAAATTAAAGATCGATCCGAAGCTAGATCAAGACCAATCTGAAGCCAGATCAAGACTGATCTGAAGTCAGAATCAGACCAATCCGAAGTCAGATCCAGACTAGTCTGAAGTCCAAAATCAAACTAATCCAAAATCTGAATCAGACCCATCCGAAGTCAGATCAAGACTGAACCAAAGCAAAAACAAGCTCAAATGAGGTTGATCTGAGAAAGCCAACTAGAAGAAAACTGGCTAAAATAGAGTAACATAATTTTAATTATCTATTACTCCAAAAGCTCGGCTTAATTTGAAAATTGAGAGGTCCAGCTAGAGCTGATCCGATGAGTTTTCTCATCTTTTATACAGATTCATAACTCAATACCTCGGTAATTAAGAAGCTGGGGCTAACCTACAAGGACCCTCAAAGGCTATACTCGCTCTTCAGTGAGTCAACAGCCATGAAGATCTTAGTCACATGAAAAATGGGGGCTAACCTACAAGGACCCCCATTACTTGTCGATCCAACCTACATGGGCAGAAATCTCATCAGTTTGAGAAGCGAGGGCTAACCTATAAGGACCTCTGAAGATTATGCTCATTTTTCAACAAAGCCAACGCCTATGAAGACCCCGATAGTTGATAAGCAAAGGCTAATCTAAAAGAATCTTCGGAGGGCTAACCTACAAGGATCCTCAGTCTGTCAACTCTAGAAACAAACAAAGAGTAATCTACAGGACCCTCGAAGGCTCCTCGCTCTTCAGCAAGTCAACAGTCCATAAAGAAGGCTCCTCACTTTTCAATGAGTCAACGGCCCAGGCTTCTTGCTCTTCAACAAACCAACAGACCCACTATGGCACTCCTTGCCCCTAGACAAATGGAGCAAAAAATGTCGTTTGAGTAAAGATTCTCTAGGCACGTCTTCGGCAATTCTAAAGTACTCCCTTCATCTGATCCAATTCTGACTCAGACTCGAGAGTAGGGGGACTTATGTTGGGGGTAATTTCATCCTGACCGAAGATGTGAAGTTTATGAGGACACCTCCAGCCCCACCAAATTCTGTGATTTATTTGCTCTGACTACCGATCCAATCCTTGGTTATGATCTTTACTTTGGCAATCCATCTTCACCGATCTAATCCCTATCCTATTAGGCTCTCTTTCAAAATTCAAATGACCACTGACAGTAGAGCAGATAAAAAAATATAATAATCAAAATCTCTTCAAATAAGAGAATGATAACGGTCAAATCTCTCCAGATAAGTCAATGCCAACCACTTGATCCTCTTTATCCTTACAGCTTTTCAGCCTCCGTCTATAAATAAAGGCCTACAGGGGACCCCCATGGTATGAAATTTTTTCTCTCCCAACACACTCACTCTTTCCATCTATTGTCTGAAATTCTAACTTGAGTATCAAAGGATCTCCATCGGAGAGCCACCTTCGGTCAGAAATTTTTCTTGTAGGTCCTGTTGTCATCATTGACCTGCCATCACCAACCAACTCCAGTCGATCTGACCTCGAGATAGATTTTTGTGTCAACAATAGATATCAAAGATCTTAATAGAAGAAACTTTAGAAAAGATGGTTGAGTAGGTTTTACTTATATATTTTGGTTTAAGTCCTAACTGTTGGGAATAGTGTCCCAAAGCCAATCGTCAGCCTGTTGACGGTTGTGCTCTTTATTGTATTAGTACATAAATTATAAATAAATAAAAGTTATTTTGATATTTTTTATCACAAATTATCATCTTCTAATAAACTCCTGTGTTGTGGTGAAGTCCTTAGGACTATTTAGACTCGACAAAGGAGGATTTATCGTTTAGTCCTTAAACCTGTTCGCGACCAAATGATACGTTGTTACCAAGGATAACAATGTTTATCGAGCATAGATCGTTGTGTGCCATATAGGTTGGTTGTCCTCTTAACCAAAAAATATGGAGACACTGGTATGGCATACAGGTGAGATGTAAGGGTACATCTGCACTGAATGTGACTGATTTCGGAGCTATTTCTGCTGTCAAGATTTGCGCTGATGGGATATGGGTATAACTATCCCTCTGACCTGAGACCGCCGCGGTGACTTGCAAGCAACTCACTGCACTTAGGCACTGGACTACCTGAATTTCTAATTCAGTGAAGGAAGGCTGCTGGGTGTAGTCAAGTACTTGACTTGTCGGTGCGTGTGTCAAGATGGGATTGACCACTCCAGTTCAGGAGCTGTGTACAGTCGTGTTTCAATTTAGTAAAACCTTGGCCAGGATAGTCCTAGTGAGAAGTCACAGGACTGATTGAGTTGAGCATGACTCGGATGATCTAATCAGGGTTGATAGTTTAACCCTGAGTCATCCTATACACAGGGGTCAAAAGGGATGAATTATACAGTAACCATATTCACGTAGATTCTGAGTGTTGCGATTGCAACTATTTGACTTATCCGGACGTCGGGTACCATTGCTATATGGTCATTTCGATTAGTACAGGAATTGATTCCTGTGCTACTGGCTTAGGTTCGAACCTGCGGGGTCACACACATTAGAGGTTCCTATCTGATCTGATGGCTGATGAAGAGTCTAAATATTCATGAACTATGAGTCCTACATGTTTGGAACTCTATGATCGAGAATCAAGATTCTCTAATCATGAGTCCCACACATTTTGGGTACCGAGGTCAAGAGTCCCACTGGTTTGGGACTCTTCGATCAAGGTTTCATATTGATGGACTTTGATACCCAATTGCTCATCGAATTTGAACTCAATATTTATGAGAGGTTTAATTAGTGATTTGATCATTAATTAACTCAATTTGATTGAGTAATTATTTTTGGCTCAAGTCCAATTGAATTGGATTCAGTTGGGTTTGATCCGATTAGGTTAAGAGTTGACCTAATCGTCGAGATAGTTTGGTCTCTGATTTGATCAGGGGTTAGACTTAGTCAATTCTTGATTTGATTAGGATTTTATTGAGCCTAATTAAGCCTAATTAAGTTGGGTTTAATTTAGTCTAATTGTGCTTAACCTATTTTGATTAGGTTGGTTCATTAAGATTAAACCACCATTTGAATTTGAATCCCTGCGCCACCTCATATCTCTGCGCCCATTTGAATTCACGAGAAGAAACTTCTCATGAATTTTCTCTCATGCAAAGCCCTTCTCACGCCCACTCTTGTGTGCCAATCTTTGGATAAAATTGATTAGTTAGCCATTCAAATTCAAAACATGTTTGAATTTGAATGGATAACTTATCTCTTGTGCCATCATATCCTTATCCTATTTAGCGCCCCATATCTCACACGAGAAAGATTTTCTCGTGAAACCTTTCCACGCACAAAGCAACCTCGCACCTTCTCTTCTCACTCCCAAGTGGATAGGGATGAGTTGGTTTGCATTTGAATTCAAATTTGATTTGAATTCAAATGTGTAACCACTTGTCTTTATCCTCTCATGCGAATAAGACACATTCTATGTTGTTTTAAAAAGAGGAGAAGAATGGAGCGTGCGTAAAAAATTTCTGAGAAAGAAAGTGGGGCGTGAGGAAGCCTTGTGCATGAGGTGAAGGTCCAAAACCTTCCGAGAGAAAAAGAAAGAAAAGAAACAAAATTGGGCACAGGGTTTTCAGTGTGTTCCCTAGGGTTTCAGCCTGGGGTTCGGGAAGTGAGTTAGTGAGCTACGAGTGTCGTGAGCCCACCAAATTTAAGAGAGAGAATTATCTACCTCTCAAGCATATTTGCTGATGATCCGAAGTATCTGTAGAATCGACAGATATCGATCGAAAGAGTTTGATCAGCATCAGCTGTCGAAAAGGCTCTACAACGAGCTAGCACTCGTGAGGAGCTGATCAGACCGAAAGCCTCATATGGATGATCCGCAGAGGCCAGACATGCTGTGATTGTGGTGATCAGAGCCTTCCGACGGTGATCAGATTGTGGTGATCGACTACCCGCACAAAGGTATTGTGTTCTGAACACAAAACAGTAAATTGTTTACTGTTCAAATTTGAATTTCAAATTTAAATCCATGCATGCTGTATATCATATTTAGATTTTAGTGTAGGATAAATACATGTTAATTAATTAAATTAATTAATTATTTTTACTGTAAAATAATGATTTTGAAAAGTTTTAAAATTACCATTTTACCCCTGCACTCAAATTTCGCAACAAATGGTATCAGAGCAGGTTCTAAGATATGATATATGAATTTGCATGCGTAGATTAAGTTGTAATCTAAAAGTTTAAATTTAAAATTTAAAATTCAAAATTTAAAATTTAAATTTTGAAAGTTGTTCAAAATTCAAAATTCAAAAGTTTGAAATTTGAAATTTGAAATTTGAAATTTGAAATTTAAAATTCAAAATTCAAAATTTAAAAATTTAAAATTCAAAATTTAAAATTCAAAAATTTGAAATTTAAAATTTGTTTGAAATTTAAAATTCAAAAATTTGAAATTTAAAATTTAAATTTTAAAATTGGTATATTTAGATATACTTGATCCAAGTAGTAAGTAATCGAATTGGGTTGGTTGCCATGACCGTCCGGTCATAGGAGAAAAGTAAGGTTTAAAGGCCCTCTCCTCCCATTCGATGGGGTCTCCTATGGCGGTAGGGGTGTCGCTGTAATTATATCCCATGCAGATGAAGCAGTGAAAGGACTTAATTGTAAAGGTTCAATTATAAAATTTATCATGAATGTGTTAGATTAGATCTAAAGCAATATTCATGATTTATTTTGATTGAGTTATTTTCTGTTATGTAATTAGCAATAGGATTGCTATTTATGAAATGTGCTGATCTATTTGTGAAATGAGTCAACATATTTGATGAACAAAAAAATAAAACCTTTCAAATTTAAAAATTATTTTTGAAATGCTAAATCCTGACCCATCAATCCAAATACTTAATTAAAAGAATTAAGTGTTGTCAAGTTGGTCTAAAATTATGAATTAAGACCTAAGACAGTTGCATAAACTTGTGGGTCAATGGGTTAGATGGATTAGATCCATAATTGGGTTAGACCTAAGGTTAGCTTAAAGAAATAGACTAAATTAGAGTAATTGATCAAATCTAATCAAAAATTGAATTAGATTAGATCAAGGACACTCTAGACTCAACTCCAATAGTTGTAGTTGAATGAGTCCATGTCTTTAACTAGACCAAGATGGACTTAATTCATGGCTACACGGTGGAACCTTATTTACTAAGTTGATCAAATTAAAACTAATGAACCGGTTGGTGTCTAAGGTAAGTTTGGCAGTTTGACCAGTGGTTCTTAAGTGGGAGCTACTCGTATTGATTCGATCTCTGACGAGTTAATGGCTTATCCCCACCATTGATCTCACTTACCTGGCTAACCTGGTGAGTTAGATTTTGATTAGATCACTTGGTGATTAGGGCTCACCCATGTCATTAGGTAAATCAGTATGACTGATTTAGGTGCTCCTAATGTCGACTTTAATTAAATCTTTTTTTTTTTAATCTGACTTGGTGAAGTCAGTGGGAGGATTGAAATTGGCTGGTTAATTTCTTCTCTTCTATCCTTTAATAAAATCCTCAAAATTATTAGATCCCTAAAATGATTAAGTTTAGTGATAACTAAGTCATTGCCTCCCATTAAGTGAATGATAATGAGTCCATTAGTTTAATAATCATTGGAGGCCCAAAGGCCTGGTGCTTATTGACTAATGGAATTATCATTCATAGTATGATAATTTGGTTTGAGTCTTTCTGATGGTGGTCAGGTTGGCCGGCCAAAGTCGGGCCTGATCATTTATTGGTCCGATTCACCAAATCAAGTCATATTAATGGTTGGATCTAACTAGATCTTTTCAGTGGAGGCCAAAGCCTACTGATTAGGTTCTGGGGCAAAATTAATTACTAGAAGTTGTTTAGAGAAATAACTGGTTATGAACCTACCCATAGATGCACATAGGTTGACCAACCAAAGTTGGGCTCGTGTGTAGTCTGTGTGGATTCTAATACCCACTAAGGAATTAAAGTAATTTCTCGAATTGGAGGTTGAGGCTACCAGTTCATTAAAATACTGAGAGAAACTTTAGACTAAAGTCCAAGTCTTTAGTATTAATAATTTATGTACTAACTAAGGTTCGATTTTTCTTTATGCAGCTATGGCCACTACCCTATCACTTCAGTCATTATTAGATAATGACAAGCTCATGGGACTGAATTTCGATAGCTGGTATCAAAAATTAAAAATCATCCTTGAGTATGAGTAGATCCTTTATGTAGTAACGGATCCAGCACCTGAGGAGCCAGCCCCGAATACGAGAGGGACGGTCCGAGATACTTACCAGAAGTGGCTCAATGACCGCACCACCATTCGATGCATAATGCTGGCGGTAATGAATGATGAGTTCAGTCGCAGGTTTGAGAACGCCCAGCCGTAAGAGATGCTTCAAATATTGAACGACTCCTTTGGCATGCCTGACGACGTTGAAAGGCACAAAACTAGTTATGCCATTTTCAATATTCGGATGAGGGATGGGGCCTCAGTCACTGATCATGTACTGTACATGATCGAAATGATTGAGCACCTAAGTAAATTGGGCTTTCCTTGCACGAGCAGCTCGGTAAGGATGCGATCCTTAATTCATTACCCAAGTCCTTCCTCCCCTTCCTTACTCATTTTCGAATGATAAAGCCTGCAGTGAACTACCACGGCTTGTTGGGGTTGCTGTAGAACTTTGAGAAGGACCACTAGCTCCATAAGGAGTCGATGAATGTTGTGGGAGGGTCTTCTTCTGGTTGTCGACCCTTTAAGAAAGGGAAGAAGAACAAGAAGAAGAACAAGAAGGTGCAGCCGCATGCTGGGACGTCTGTACAGGGTCAGACCAAGAAGCGCAAGCCCGACTAGAGCCAGGTGGAGTGCTTCTTTTGCCAGAAGTAGGGGCACTGAAAGAGGAACTGTCCTCTATACATTGCCTCTCTGGACCCAAACAGGCCGAAGAAGAAGCAAGATAATTATATGATAACACCTTGCAATTTTTTTATTTGTGATACTACTGCCTAGGTATTGGATACCGGAAGCCCTTATCATATTTGTAATTCGATGCAGGGTCTGCAGGTCAGTAGGAGATTTGATGATGGCGAGAGGTTCTTGAACGTTGGAGATGGAAGTAAAGTTTCAGTTCTAGCTTTAGGAATCATGAACCTTGTAATCAATTCTCGTAATGTAATTCTGAGTGAATGTCACTATTGTCCAAGCTTTTTATTAAATATTATTTCTGTAGGCCTTTTGGCCATGTACGGTTATCAATTTTTAATAAAAAGAAATGTTTGCAATATCATTTTGAATGATGTTACAATGTTTATTGGACAATTAAATAAAAGAATTTACTTACTGTCACAGCCTGTTAATGTGGTTCAAACCTCCGGTAAACGCCCTAGAATAGAAAATGTGTCAGAAGTCTACCTTTGGCACTGTAGGCTAGGTCATATCAATAAGAATAGGATAAACAGGTTGGCTCAAGAAGGAATTCTTGAAGTTGGTGATTGTCAATCACTTCCAACCTGTGAGTCCTGTCTTCTTAGAAAAATGACCAAGTCACCTTTTACTGGAAAAGGTGAGAGAGCCAGTGAACTCTTGGGTCTGGTACATTCTGATATATGTGGACCCATGAGCTCAAGTGCAAGAGGTGGATATTTTTACTTCATAACCTTCACAGATGACCTATCGAGGTATGGATATGTCTACTTAATGAAGCATAAGTCGGAGTCGTTTGAAATATTCAAACTATTCCGAAATGAGGTAGAAAAATAAACTGGAAAGTGTATTAAAACTCTTCGATCTGATCGAAGAGATGAATACTTTTCCAATAATTTTTTGACATATCTTGGGGAGAATGGAATTCTCTCTCAGTGGACTCCTCCTGGAACACCACAGCATAATGGTGTGTCTGAAAGGAGGAATCAGATCTTGTTGGACATGGTTCGATCCATGATGGGGTTTGCTGGTCTGCCGATCTTTCTCTGAGGATATGCGCTCGAATCGGCTTGTTACCTTCTAAATAGGTTTCCGAGTAAGTCTGTAACCAAAACGCCATATGAGATATGGATAGGACGTAAGCCAGTACTCTCGCACCTTAGGATTTGGGGGTGTCCGACTTATGTTAAACGTTTAATTACGGACAAGCTTGGACCTAGGTCTGACAAGTGTAATTTCATAGGGAACCTAAAAGAGACCAAAGGATATTATTTCTACCTAGCTGATGAGCAAAAGGTGTTTGTCAGCCTTAAGGCAATCTTTTTAGAAAAGGAGTTCCTTGGTAAAGGGACTATTGCCTCTAAGATCGAACTTGAGAAAGTTTGGTAGGTGGAAAAATCGACACAAGTAGCTGAACCTGAACCGAATTTGGTTAGATCAGATCCAAAGCCCATTATTCATGCACCCTTAAGGCGATCTAGTAGAGTACCATGTCAACCGGACAGATACTATGGTTTCTTAATCCGGGATGGAGATCCTATCAAACTTGATGAAAACGATGAGGATCCGATCACCTATATGGATGCAATGCAGAGATCTGACTCTGAGAAATGGCTAGAGACCATGAAATCCAAAATGGAGTCCATGAAGGTTAAGATGTGTGGACATTGGTTGACCCACCCGAAGGAGCAAAATCCATAGGATGTAAATGGGTCTTCAAGAGGAAGAGGGGCGCAGACGGAAAGGTAAAAACCTATAAAGCTCGTTTGGTTGCCAAGGGATATCGTCAACATTATGGTATAGACTATGATGAGATATTTTCTCCTGTGGCAATGCTCAAATCCATTTGGATTATGCTTGCGATAGCTGCCCATCTGGACTATGAAATCTGGCAGATGGACGTGAAGACAGCTTTCCTAAATGGAGAGCTGGACGAAGAGGTGTATATGATACAACCTGAAGGATTCACATCCACAGATGAGTCTAAGGTGTGCAGGCTACAGAGGTCCATTTATGGACTTAAACAGGCATCCCGGAGTTGGAACATACATTTTGATAGGATGATCAAGACGTATGGCTTCGTTAAGAACGGAGAAGAGCCCTATATTTATAAGTGGGCTAATGGTCCAGTAGTAGTATTTCTTGTATTGTATGTGGATGACATTCTCTTAATCAAGAATGATATCCCTGCATTATAGGGAATAAAGATTTGGCTGTCATTACAATTCTCCATGAAGGATCTGGGAGAAGCTTCCTACATCCTAGGGATGAGAATCTATAGGGATAGATCTAAAAGGCTGCTTGGCTTATCTCAGTCCACGTACATTGATACTATACTGAAAATATTCAGCATGGAGAATTTCAAGAAAGGCTATCTACCGATAGGCCATGAAATTTCTCTCTCAAAGAGGGATTGTCCGACAACACCTCAAGAGAGAGAGCGTATGGGTAGAATTCCATATGCTTTGGCAGTGAGATCTATCATGTACGCCATGACATGTGCACGATCAGATGTGGCATACTCACTAAGAGTAGTGAGTAGATACCAATCTGATCCAGGGGAGAATCACTGGAAGGTTGTTAAAACCATCTTGAAGTATTTAAGAAATACTAAAGACCGTGACTTGTTTATGGTGAATCAGACTTAAGACTTATAGGGTTTACAGACTCTAGTTTCTAGTCTGATCACGATGACAGCAAGAGTGTGTTAGGATTTATTTTTACCCTCAATGGTGGGGCTGTCTGCTAGAAGAGTTTCAAGCAGCACACTGTGGCTGATTCAGTTTGTGAGGTGGAGTATGTCGCTACATCAGATGCTGCCAAAGAAGCGGTGTGGCTGAGAAATTCATCACCGAGCTAAGAGTGGCACCCTCCCTTGTTGGTCCAGTTCTGCTCTACTGTGACAGCTCTGGAGCCATTGCTTAGGCGAAGAAACTAAAGGCACACCAACAGACGAAGCATATTCTGTGCCGCTACCATCTCATCCAGAAAATCATGGATCGAGGAGACGTCGACCTTCAGAAGATCGACGGGAAGGAGAACTTGGCTGACCCATTCACTAAAGCCATTGCGGTAAAGGAGTTCGACGACTTCAAGTCGAAGATGGGTATTAGATACTGTACCGATTGGCTTTAGGCCAAGTGGAAGATTATTGGGAATAGTGTCTCAAAGCCAATCATCAACCTGTTGACGGTTGTGCTCTTTGTTGTATTAGTACATAAATTATAAATAAATAAAAATTATTTTGATATTTTTCATCACAAATTGTGATCTTCTAATGAACTCCTGTGTTGTGGTGAAGTCCTTAGGACTATTTAGACTCGACAAAGGAAGATTTATCGTTTAGTCCTTAAATCTGTTCGCGACCAAATGATACGTTGTTACCAAGGACAACAATATTTATCGAGCATAGGTCATTGTGTGCCATATAGATTGGTTGTCCTCTTAACCAAGGAGTGTGGAGACACTGGTATGGCATATAGGTGAGATGTAAAGGTACATCTGCACTGAACGTGATCGATTCTGGAGCTATTTCTACTGTCAAAATTTGCTCCGATGGGATATGGGTATAACTATCTCTCTGACCTGAGACCGCCACAGTGACTTGCAAGTAACTCACTACACTTAGGCACTGGACTACCTGAATTTCTAATTCAGTGAAGGAAGGCTGCTGGGTGTAGTCAAGTACTTGACTTGTCGGTGCGTGTGTCAAGATGGGATTGACCACTCCAGTTCAGGAGCTGTGTACAGTCGTGTTTCAATTTAGCAAAACTTTGGCCAGGGTAGTCCTAGTGAGAAGTCACAGGACTGATTGAGTTGAGCACGACTCGGATGATCTAATCAGGGTTGATAGTTTAACCCTAAGTCGTCCTATACACAGGGGTCAAAAGGGATGAATTATACAATAACCATATTCACGTAGGTTCTGAGTGTTACGATTGCAACTATTCGATCTATCCAGACATCGGGTATCATTGCTAGATGGTCATTTCGATTAGTACAGGAATTGGTTCCTGTGCTACCGGCTTAGGTTCGAACCTGCGGGGTCACACACATTAGAGGTTTCTATCTGATTTGATGGCTGATGAAGAGTCCTAATGTTTATAGACTATGAGTCCTACATGTCTGGGACTCTGTGATTGAGAATCAGGATTCTCTGATCACAAGTTCCACACATTTTGGGTACCGGGGTCAAGAGTCCCACTGGTTTGGGACTCTTCGATCAAGGTTTCATATTGATGGACTTTGATACCCGATTGCTCACCGGATTTGGACTCAATATTTATGAGAGATTTAATTAATAATTTAATCACTAATTAACTCAATTTTATTGAGTAATTATTTTTAGATCAAGTCCAATTGAATTAAATTCAGTTGGGTTTGACCCGATTAGGTTAAGAGTTGACCTAATCGTCGAGATGGTTTGGTCCCTGAGTTGATCAGGGATTGGGCTTAGTCAATTTCTGATTTGATTAGAATTTTATTGAGCCTAATTAAGTCTAATTAAGTTGGGTTTAATTTAGTCTAATTGTGCTTAACCTATTTTGATTAGGTTGGTTCAATTAAGATTAAACTACTATTTGAATTTGAATCCCTGTGCCACCTCATATCCCTGCGCCCATTTGAATTCACGAGAAAAAACTTTTCATGAATTTTCTCTCACGCAAAGCCCTTCTCACGCCCACTCTTGTGCGCCAATCTTTGGATAAAATTGATTAGTTAGCCATTCAAATTCAAAACATGTTTGAATTTGAATGGATAACTTATCTCTTGCGCCATCATGTCCTTATCCTATTTAGTGCCCCATATCTCACACCAGAAAGAGTTTCTTGTGAAACCTTTCCATGCACAAAGCAGCCTCGCACCTTCTCTTCTCACGCCCAAGTGGATAGGGGGGAGTTGGTTTGCATTTGAATTCAAATTTGATTTGAATTCAAATGTGTAACCACTTATCTTTATCCTCTCATGCGGATAAGACACGTTCTATATTGTTTTAAAAAGAGGAGAAGAATGGGGCGTGCGTAGAAAATTTTTGAGAAAGAAAGTGGGGCATAAGGAAGCCTTGTGCAAAGGAAGAGAATCATCTACCTCTCAAGCATGTTTGCTGACGATCTGGAGTATCCATGGAATTGACAGACATCGATCGAAGGAGTTCGATCAGCATCAGTCATCGAAAAGGCTCTACAACGAGCTAGCACTCATGAGGAGCCGATCAGATCGGGAGCCTCATGTGGACAATCCACAGAGACCAGACACACTGTGTAGCTGTATTGCGGTAATCAGATCCTCCCGACGGTGATCAGATTGCGGTGATCGACTACCCGCATAAAGGTATTGTGTTCTGAACATAGAACAGTAAATTATTTACTGTTCAAATTTGAATTTTAAATTTAAATCCATGCATGCTGTATATCATATTTAGATCCTAGTGTAAGATAAATATATATTAATTAATTAGATTAATTAATTATTTTCACTGTAAAATAATGATTTTAAAAAAGTTTTAAAATTACCATTTTACCCCTGCACTCAAATTTCGCAACACTAACTTGGTAGAGCAATCAGAAGATTTTTCTTATTGATTTTACTTACAAAATTTTGATTTACAAATATCTAAATGAATTGATAAGAGAAGCAAGATTTAATTCATATAAGATTATGGTAAACTTATAAATTGGTTTGAATATAATATGGAACTCAATGGTTAATCAAGATGGTTATGCTCCAAACAAAATTAGAAATGAGAATCAGAAGTTCATCATTGACTTTATTTAGAATTTAAAATTTTAGATCTTTTCCATCTAAAGTATAGAGTAAGATTTTGATTGAAATTATTTGATGAATCTAAAAAAAATTTGATGGTTTAAGTTAGAGTATGCAATGGAAGCATAGTGATCTGGATTACTTTGAGCTAGTCAACAATATTGATTCTTTGAGTCAATGATAGATGATGAGATTTGATATTTGTTACAGAGAAAATTCATTGATACTAGAAAGAATAATATTTTGATTCTAGATTATTTGGGATATCGCTATGTGATTTTCATAGATAGGTCTCCTATCTACCATGCTAAGAAAATTTTTGGCATCTTGAGTTTAGGATGAGTATACCATTAATTCTTAATCTTGGATTTAAAATATTTGAAGCTTATGATTCTCTATCTGTTAGAAAGGATTTGATATTGTTTATCTGTTAGGAAACACCATCATATGATGATCCGATATGCATGTTGAGATTTTAAAAATTTAAAGCATGTAGCAGAAAAAAATTTTAAAAATTTTTCAATATTATTCTAGGATAACCATACAACATAACGACTCTCATTATGTCAAAGCAACCTTATATCAGAACAATGTTAAAATAAATCTCTAATTAGATCTAATCTAATCAAGCATGCATATAGAGACATCATCATTTGTACAAGATTAAGATACAAGTAAAAAAAAAATTAATTTTTACCTTTATGTGGGTAGATCTTTACCATGATCCGATGATCCATAGATATCTTCATGATCCATTGAATCCATGATTTGATGGTCTGTGGATGTCTTCAAGGCCCTTTTGAAGCTGCACAAGTGTCCAGCCTCTACAAAAATCCACATTAGGTTGATCTAATTAGGAGATTCCGATCTCATCAAAATACTAACTCCCTTACAGAGATCTTTTCTTAGATTGTCGAATCTTTGATCTCTTTTGATTCTCTTCTCAAGAGAATCAAAGAGATCCTAGGAGGATCAAGAAATCAAATCAAATTTAATTTCTTTTTCTTTTATTTTCTCAAGAGAAAAAAAGAAGATCTAAAGAAAAGAAGAACAAGAGATCCCATCTCTTTTCTTTTCTTTTTTTATCTAACTCTCAGACTGATCATGGAGGAGAAAACATATCCAACTCTTGGACATCTATGGTGAAGAAGACATGTCCAACTCTTGGACATCTATGGAGGAGAAGGGGAGAGAAAATCATGTCTAACTCTTGGACAAAAGAGAGAGAGGGAGGGAGAAGATACCTTAACAACCAACTCTTGGTTGTAAGAAAGAAGAGAGCTCCAACCAACCTCATGCCATCTCCATCCACATGCCCTTTTTCTCCCTTTTCTTTTCATGCCACAAAGCTCCTTTTTCATCATGTAATCTATTGTAGAGGTGCCCCCTTTTTATCCCTAATTTATAGGAATTAGTTAGGATTTGTTAGGGTTTTGGATAGAGCCCTAGAAGAGAAGGACTCTTCTCCTTCCGTCGCCCCATCTTTTCTGCACCCCACTTTTTTCTCCCTTCTTCTATGCAAAAATAAAAAGCCACAGTAATTTGGTTGGGCATCCCATGCATGGATAAGATGAGAGAGTCCTAGTGCAATGGGACTTTGGTTTTCTATCAAAATTTTAATCTGATTCGAATCTAAATTGAGTCAAAGTCAATTAGGAATTAAGTCCAAATCCTATTTGGACTAAGAAACCCAAATTAAACCAAATCCAATATGATCCAATTTAATTTAATTCAGCCCATATTTGATCAAATTAAATAATTAGTAATATTTATAAATTAGCCCTCTTATAATATTTGGATCCTTTTGTGATTCAAAATCACTATTCAATATTTTGATCAGTCAGGATCTCTTTTTTATATGACCCCATGGGTTCTATTCTGTTTGGTAGTGAGATATATTTTGATCTCCATCAAAATATTATTAAAACTTCTTTTAATAGATTGAAATAATTTTAGCTCTGCCCATCAAAGATCATCGATCATTAAAATAATGCTCGATGAGTCTCAGGATCCATTAGTGATATTTAGCAGTATATAGTGGCAACCTAGCAGAATAAAAATAATAAACCTCTAGGTGTAGTTATCGTATGATTCAGTTCTTCTATCGTGAGTTCTAATAAGATGGAGATTATGAAAAATTTATCAAATCACATCATCTGTCATATGTAAGATTGGCTAGACTCAAGTTCACTTATGAATTTTCGTGGAAACTCTTTTTCAGTATTCACACTTACTTTGGCCAAAGACTTTCTGAATTTAGTCTCGTGAGTGGCATAGGACTTCTCTTTTTCTACTAAGATCGATAGATCTCATCTAGGTGAACATCCTATTTCTACAATGAACCTACTGCAGTCAATATATACCTCAAGGCTCCGTATGGCTAGAAGATCGAGTTATGGTATAATCAAACTACAGCAATCTCATTGTGAATAAAGAAAATCTCATCTCATGGGTTCTGATATGCATGCAGAAATTTCAAAAAATTTTAATCTAATAGAGATCACAGTGGAATAGAAATTCAGATCCAAATTTTTAATATCATTCTAGAACAATCATTTAGTATAACTTTTAACCATTAAGTCAGGGCAACCTTGTATCAAAATAATTTAAAATTTTAAATTAATATTAGATCTAATCTAATAAGCATGTATAGAGATCAAATTCAAAATAAACCATACATCATCATTAATTATAAGATTAAAGATCTATGAAGCAGGATTTGAATTTATACCTTTACGTGGATAGATCTTCACCATGATTCGATGGTATGTAAATGTCTTCAAGATCCCATCTGAAGGAAAAATGGATAGTTCCACGTATGCAATTTTAAAATTTTTAGACAGAGCATGATAGATTAAATAATTTAATCTAAATTACTTGTAAGAGATCTAATCTAAACAATCATACTAGGATCTATAAAATAATTAAATATACAATTAAAATCTAAAATTAATGATAACTTGCATCGATCATATTGATGCCCTAGATCAAATCTAACCATTAGATCTTGATCTGATGAGTTCAGAACTTATTATCTTTACACGGATAAATGAACACCGCTATTGATCACATATTTCTGAGGTTTCGCTCAATGTTGTATAGCCGCACAGAGTGTTTGGCTTCTATAGAAAGTCCACACGAAGCCCTCGAACCAATTAGCCCTCACGGGAGTGCTAGCTCGTGTAAAAGACTTCAGGACTGTTGATCTGATTCTCCTTCTTTGATCAACTCAAACCTTTTCGATGTCAAAGATGGACTAATGGAGGATGTAAGTGGTGGAAGAAAATCAAAGAAAACACCTTTTCTCTAATCTGATTTCTCTCTCCCAAAAATCCTAAGGCAAGGGCTAAAACTCTCACCCAAGAAGAGACAGTCTCCTCTAAAATCATATGCCAACATCTTGGCCGCCCACCCCAGATCCTCACACCCCAAAACCTACATTCGGCCCCCTCTCTCTCAGGTATCTCATGGTGAAATTTTTTGATATGATCGGTGCACAAAAACAAGGCTGTTTAATGCTTGCCAATCATAGAAGTTGGGATAGGACTAGGACTCATTTGAGTTGGAATTCAAAACTCTTTTGAATTCTAACTCAACCAGATCTTATCCACTTTTGTTCCCATCCAAAGAAGGGCCGAACTATAGGGAATTAGCATGGAATAAAGGTTGGGAGCTCTTTCTTATTGTCACACAAAAGAAAATCCATCACATGGAGGTCGGCAAGGGTTAAACAGGATGAGGATTAGGGTTTTGAATTCAAACCCCTTTGAATTCAAATTAAAACCAACTCTTCCTTATCCACAGTGGGCAACAACAAGGGGCTCTTGCTGGAATTTCTCTCATACAAAAACTCATTTTGTGCGATGAGAAGCAGTATGGAAAAGAGATGTGGCGCAAGGGAGGAAGTCCAACTAATTTGGACTCTAGGATTTTGGTTCTTTGTGTCTTAATTAGGTTTCATCCAAACCCAATTAGTCTAGACCCAAATTAAGATGAGTTAACTTAATCTAATTAGATACCTAAACTTCTAATCTAATTAGGAATAGATTGAACCCAAGTCCTGATCAAATCGGGGCTAATTTTTCCTTAACGATTAGGTCATCCCATAACCTAATCAGGTTCGATCTAATTAAATCCAATTCAATTAGACTTGATCCAAACTTTAATGCTCAATCAAATTAAGCTAATTAATAATTTAATTATTGACTAATCCTCTAATGATTTACTAATATTTAGCGAATTAATTATGATAACTATTACACAGGGTTGATCATCAATCATATTGATGATTTTATCCTTAAACAATTTCCAATCATCGATCAGTCAATTGATCAGAGAGGAACTTCTAATATGTGTGACCCCATAAGTTTGAGCCTAAACTGATAGCATAGGAATAACTTTCTGTACTAATCAATGTAACCATCTAGTAATGAGACCCAACGTCCGGATAGGCCAAATATATGCAAAGCATCATCCAAAAATCTATTGGCGTATGGTTACTATATAATTCATCCCTTTGATCTTAATGCTCAAGGTGATCTAGGATTTAGCTATCAATTCTGAAATAGTCAACCACATTATATTTCAATCTTTCAAATCCATCACATAGATTATTCAGACTCAGATTTTATTAAATTGAAATATAGTGATGCATTAACTCCTGAATTCGGAGGGGTCGATCCCATCTTGACTCACACATCAACTACAAGTACTTGATTGTGCCCAAAAATCTTTCATCACTAAATTAAAAATTCAGATAGTCTGACATCAAAGCACAGTAAGTTGTTTGCAAGTTATCGTGGTGATCTCAAGTCGGAGGGACACTTATACCCATACCCTTCTCAAGCTACTCTTGACAGCAGAGTGCTCCGTAATTGGTCATGTTCAATGAGATGTACTTCTACATCTCACTTGTATGTCATACCAGTATCTTCACACTACTTAATTATGAGAACAACTAAAATATATGGTACAAAATGACCTACACTTGATAATCGCTATCGTCCTAGTAATAGCGTATCGTTTGGTCGTGAACAAGTTTAAGAACTACACGATAAATCCTCTTTTATCGATCAAAAGTGATCCTAAGGACTTCATCACAACATAAAAGTTCATTATAAGATGTAACCTTATGATAAAAAAGTCAAATAACTTTTATTAATGATCAGTTTATATATATTTATAATTAGCACAATCATCAAACGATTAGCTTTAGGACATAATTTTCAATACTATCGTAGCTGCATAAGTGTCTGACCTCTACAGGTATCTATCGAGACTGATCTGATCAGAAAGTTTTGATCTCATCGGGGTGCTAGCTTCCTTGCAGAGATCGCTCACTGAATTACTTCTCAAAAAAATCAAACAGATCTATAAGAGGATGATGAAATCAGATTATATCTAATTTCTCTTTCTACTTTTCTCTTCTCATGAGAAAATCAAAGATCTATTGAAGAAGATAAGAGATCTAATCTCTTTCTTCTTTCATCTTGTCCAACCCTTAGATTAGATCTAAGAAAAAGTAGAGGAGAACTTTTATCCATCTCATAGACCAATAGGAAGAGGCAAAAATCATATCAAATTTTAATCATATCCAACTCTTGGACATCTTTGAAAGAGAGGAAGAAAGAGATATGTCTAACTCTTGAACAACCAACCTTTGGTTGTAAGAAAGAAGAGATAAAGGAGAAGGGCGCCAGCTATTTTGAATCCCATGCCATACTCTTCTTTGTGCATCCCTCCTTGATCTCACACCAATCCCTCTTTTGGGCGTCCCTCTAATATCTTATCTCATGGTGGGCCCCCCCTCTTATCCTATTTAAACCCCAAGGTTGCTAGGGTTTGTTGGAGATGGACTTAGATAAGGACTCCCTTGTGCCGCCCCACCTCTCCTAAAAGTTAGGTGCCATAAATTTTCACCATGCTTAAGAATATTTCATGCCCTCTCCTTTCTCAACATGAGACCTCATGGGGCGTTATGACATATGGAGCATGGGGCTTTAGGGGCTCTTAGATAAGGATCTCATCCTAGTCCAAATTCAAATCTAGGTTGGAGTCCAACTTAGTTTGGGTTTCATCATAAGTCAAGTCCAATCCCATTAGACTAATGAAACCCAATCCTAATCAAATTCAAACCAAATATAATCAAATTAAATCTAATTTAATTTGACTAGGATCCAATCCAAATTAAACATTGTCAAAGATTAGGTCAAACTTAATCTAGATAGGTTTGGATCAAGTATTCATTAGGTCTAAGTTTATAAGACTTGTGAAACCTAATTTGAGTCAGACTCAAACCAAAACTAATCAAATTAAATCTGATTTAATTTGATTAGGATTCAATCTAAATATTTGATCAAATCAAATAATATGCAATAATTAAAATTTAGTCCTCCTATAACTTATTAACTCTTAGTAAGTTCTCAATGTAACTTTTATATTTAAGTCCAATAATTAATCAAATTGATAATTAAGATCACTTACGATTTGTGATTCAAAATTGCTATTCAACAATCTGATCAGTCATGACCTCTTTGAAGGGTAGCATGGCAGTTTTGTGCATGCAGTTTTAAAATTTTTATAGTGAAACATACATAGATTAAATAATTTAATCTATAATACATGTATAGATCAAATCTAAAACTATCATATAGGATGTATGATATGAACTAATATGTATGTATATAAATCTGAAATCTAAAATTCAACAAACATAGATCTTATCTATATTATATTTAGATCATATCTAAATATGAATTGAGTTCAAAACTCGATATCTAAGCATGGATAGTAGATCACGGCATCCAAAATCTATGATAGTTAATTCTTCATGATGTTCAGTAATCGCACATGCATCCAATCTCTATAGATATCCACACGAAATCCTTATACTGATCGATCTCTCCGAGAGTGCTAGCTCATGAAAATACCTTTTGTTGGCTGATCTAAGAGAAACATGAAGAAGATGAAGAACAAAGAGATCTTCTTCTTTTCTTCCTAGATCCATGCATCAGATCTCTGCGATAGGGAGCAAGAAAAGAATCTTTTCTTCTTAATTCTTCCATGTATAAAAGAGAACCTTTCTCTCTTCCTTTCATGCCTTTAAGAAAAATTTTTTTCTCTAATTTTTCATGATAAAAATTAAATCTAATCTAATTTTTCATGCAAAAAATAACATGGATTCTCTTGCCCTAGAAAAATCAAAAAGAAAGACCCAAGAGAAGAATCGTTCTTCTCTTTTCTTCTCTCTTTTTTTTCTTGATTTAGAGCCCTAAAAAATCTCAAACACCCAACCAAATTTTTTTGATATTTTTTCTCTAAATTTTTATATTAAAAATTTGATCTAATCTAATTTTTATGCTAGAAAAAAATAAAAAAAATCAGAGAGAAGAACTCCTTCTCCAAGGCTGTGCACTAGAAAGAAGACATTTCTTCTTCTTTCTCTTCCTCTCATTGGGAAGAACCTTTCTTCTCTTATTTTGCTGTAAAACCAATAAGAGAGGCTCTCTTTGATGTCTTAAAACTAGTAGCAAACTCTTACAAAAAATTCTTTCAAAAGGGATTGTAGAAGAGGCTTGATGTGAAGAGTATGGGGCGTCCAACCCTTGGACGCCCCATTCTAAAAAGTAAGCGACAAGGGAGAGAAGTGGGTGCCCAATTTCTTCATGGAAGAGAAGGGGGCGTGACTCTTCTTTGGGTATGGATATCTCATAGTGAAAAGATGGGAGGCATGGGGAATATATAGCACATCGGGTTTGTTAGTTAGTTAGCCAAGTTTGGTTGAGTCCTAGTCCAAATAGGACTCAATTAATTCTTGATCAAATCTATAACTAACTCTAGGACCAAACCTAACCAATTTAAAAATTAGTTATAATAAACTAACTAATTAGGTCTTAAGCTAATTAGAAAATTAATTAGGTCCTAATCCAATTAGAATATTAGTTAGATTAAAACCCCATCTGTGGGAAGCACTTTTTGTTCTGTAGGGCTTGATCCAATTAAGCTTATTATCTAATAGGATTTGATCCAATCAAATCTAAATCAAATTAAATTAAATCATATTTAATTGAATTTGATTTGCATCTCTCAGATCAATTGGAACAGGTCCTGTTATCCATTAGAGCTAGATCTAATCAATCCAAAGCAAACCTAATTGAATCCAATTCAATTAGATTTGATCCAATCTCCATTGCTCAATCAAATTGAGTCAATTAACAATTAAATTGTTAACTAATTATTCTTCTAATTTATTAATCATTAGTAAATAATTTATTATAATCTTTGCACAGGATTAATCATTAATCACATTGATAATTAAATCCTTCAACGATTCATAATCATCGATCAGCCATTTGATCAGATAGGTACTTCTATGTGTGTAACCCCATAGATTTAAAACTTAAGTCAGTAGCACAAGAATAATTTTTGTACCAATTGATGTAACCATCTAGCAATGGGACTCGATATCCAGATAGGTCAAATGTATACTCAGCAACACTCTAGAACCTACGTGGATATAGTTATCGTATAATTCATCTTTTTGACTCTCGATGCTCAAGGATGACTTAGAGTTAAACTATCGATCCTAAATGAGTGATCCACATTGTATCTCAATCTCAAAAATTATGTGACTTTTCATTAGGACTACTCTCACCAGAGTTTTGCTGAATTAAAATATAGTGATATATTATCTCTAATTTTACTTGAAGTGATCAATTCCATCTTGAATCGCACTCAAACTTTACAAGTACTTGACTATACCTAAAAATCTTTTATCATCGAATTAAAATTTTAAATAGTCTGACATCAAAGTATAGTGAGTTGCTTGCAAGTCACCGAGATAGCCTCAAATTAGAGAGATACTTATACTCATATCCCATCAGAGCAACTCTTAACAGTAGAGTGCTCCAGAGTTGGTCATACTCAATGAAATGTACTGCTATATTTCATCCATATGCCATATCCATATTACCACACATCTTGATTAAGAGGATAACCAACTAATATAGCACACAATGATCTATACTCAATATAATTATCATCCTTGTAATAATTTTATCATTTAGTTGTGAGCAGAATTTAAGAACTATATGATAAATCTTTCTTTATCGTTTTGAAAGTAGCTCTAAGGACTTCATCATAACACATGAGTTCTTTTTAGAAAGATGTATTTCTTATAATAAATCTGTCAGATAATATTTTTTAATTTATTATTCATACACATGCATGGAGTACAATCATCTACAACCTAGATGGTTGGCTTTAGGACATAATTTCTAACAACTCCTGCTTGGAATAAAGCCAATCAAATCGATATAAAATATCCATCTTCCATTTGTGATCATCAAACTCCTTGGATCCAATTGCTCTAGTTAATGGGTCGACTAAGTTCTCCTTTCAGTCAATCTTCCTAAGGTCAACTTTACCTCAATCTTTTCAGATAAGGTGATTGCAATGTAGAAAGTTATTTGGTTCTCAGATGGACCATCAACCGAGGGTGCTACTCTAAGCTCACTGATGAATTTTCATAACCAAACAACTTCTTTGCTAGCATCAAATGTCACAAAAAACTCCATATTGTAAACAAAATTAGCTACTAAATACTATATGAAACTTTTTCATCATGTCGCTCCTCTTTTTAGGATAATAACATAACCTGACACAACTTTGTCATTTCGATCTGACTAGAAATTGAAATCTATATTCCATAAGTTTTAAGTTAGATTCTCCATAAATGAGCTACTTATCCTTAGTATTTCATAAATATTTAAAGATGATTCTCATAACCTTTCAAATTTTTATGGAGAACAGAGATGACAATCAAACTTTTATTCCTTATAATGTAGAGATGTCATTCTCTATTAAGAGAATTTCATCCCAAACAATACAAAGAATACTATTACAGAATTATTAGTCCATTTATACATACAAAATTCTACTTCATTCTTAATAAAGACATACATTCAAAACATATGTTCCAACTTCGAGAAGCTTGATTCAATCCGAATGGAGTTGAGGCTTGTCAAAAAAAAAAATATCTCGTCATAGTCAATACTATAACTTTAATAAAATTCTTTGACAACCAAATAGAATTAATAGGTCTCCATCTTTCTATCTGCACCTCTTGTCCATCTAAAATCCACTTACATCCTATGGTCTTACCCCTTTAGGTGAATCAATGAATGTCTATACATCATCGATCTTCATAGATTTTATTTCAGATTTAATAGCTCCAAGCCACTTCTCAAAGTTAGATCCCTGTATGACATCCATATGGGAGATCAAATTTTCATCCCGAACTTAAAAACTGAAGTATCCGTTCGACTGATATAATACTCTACCATATCTACTCAAAGATGCCTTTGCATCGGACTCTGAATTTGATCTAATCAACTCCAATTCTGTTGGATCATGTGTTAGTGTCGATTCCTCTACCTATCAAGCTTCACCAAGTTTGTTCTTAATGTCATTAGTTTCTTCAACAAGGAACTTCTTTTGCAAAATGAATACCTTAAAATTTACGAACATCTTATGTCCATTAGGAAGGTAGAAAGAATATCCCTAATTTTTTTGGGATATCCTAAAATAATATTTATCAGATCAAAATTCAAGCTAGTCGATTTGTGAATATTTCATATAAGCTTGATACCCCAAATCCTAAAATAAAAGAGCATCGAATTATCCAAGTCCACATCTCATATGAAATTTTGGTGATCAATTTGCTCGAAACATTCTTGAGCACATATTAAGTAGTCTCTAAAACATAACCTCAAGCAGACTAGCAAATCTGCAGTAAACCGAACTATATCTAGCAAAGTTCGATTCCTTCTTTCATACATCCTTTTAAACTATGGTGTTCTAGAAGATATCCATAGAGAGAAAATTCAATTCTCTTCTAGATATGTTAAAAACTTACTATAAAGGTATTCACTTCATCAATCTAACTGATGAGTTCTAATACTCTTTGCAATTTATTTTTCTATCTCATTATGGAATCATTTGAATAGTTCAACTGATTCAAACTTGTGCTTCATAAGCAAGACACACTCATATCAAGATAGGTTGTCTAAGATTTTAATGAAGTTGTAAAGCCCTCTTCTAGCACTAATATTCATGAGTGCAAATACATCAATATGTATCAAATTCAGAACATTACTGGCTCATTCATCCTTTTCAATAAAAGGTGAATAAATCAACTATGCCAAAGGTAGGCTTTAGTGATATTATCTAATCTAGGATGCTAGTTAGACGTGTACTTTATACTAACAGACTATGATACTAGATTTATGTTATTTTTAATTTTTTACTCATTATTGTAGTATCATTCACAATGATATCACAGTAATCATTCTTATTGACACCATCAATAAGATTGGATAATAATGACAATCACTTAAAATGACATCGTTATGATTGAAAATAAGCTCGACGATTCCTAATGTTAAGATTGAAACAGACTTCTATCTCTTACATTCAAGAGTCTCTTATCATTTTCAAACCTTCTACTATCCTGAAGTCTTTGCAACTAATTGCAAACATGACTTATACTATCGGAATCCAATATCCAGATAGTAGTATTATCAATAGAGAAATTTCAAGAAGTTATCATATAACTATCTTGACCAACAACCATTTGCTGATTTTTCTTTTAGGTCTGTTTGGGTCAAGGGAACTAAAATATCGAGGATAATTTCTCTTCCAATGATCCAATTTTTTTTAAAGAAATATTCTGTCTGATTATGGTTAGCCTTAGACTTCTTGATCAATTCAGGCTCAAAGACTATGCTTAACTTCTGATACTGCCTATCGAAGTCAGGTCCGATAATATTATCACTGTCTAATAGCGGACAGAGCAATAATATTCTAGTCATTTCTGAAAAGAGAACAATTAACCTATTAGTATATGAACTATTTTAAGCCTAAAGACTTAGACTTTAGTCTTAAGGATCTCTCACTATTTTATATGAATTGGTAGCCTCTACCTCCAATTCGAAGAATTACTTTAATTTCTTAACAGATACTAGAATCCACATAGACTGTATATGGACCCGAGGAAGGCTCGACTAACCCATGTGCATCTATAGGTAGGCTCTTAACCAATTATTTTTTCAAATAATTTCTAATAATTTGTTTCACCCCATATTTTATTTCAGTAGGCTAAGAGCCTCCACTGAAAGTCTCAATTAGGTCCAACCATTAATATGAACCTACTCAGTGATTCTAACTAATGAATGATCAGGCTCGAGAAAGGTTCGGCCAACCTGATCACTATTAGAGAGACTCAACTGAGTCATCATATGATGAATAATAATTTCATTATTCAGAGAAACACCAGACGGATAGCTTCTGCAATGTCAATCTAAAGTAATAGACCCATTACCATTCACCTTAATGGAAGGCTATGATCTAGTTATCTCCATAACTAGCTCATTTTATGGATCTAATAATTTAAAAGATTTAATTAAATTTTTTAAAAGATATCAGTCGATTTGCAAGTCATAAATCCTCCCACTGACTTCACTAAGTCATAAAAAGAACTAGAGACCAGCTGGGCCAATCGATAAGTTGTAAATCCTCTCACTGATTTCAATAAGTCATGAGACAAACTGAGACAGGCCGATCCAGAGTACTTAAATCAATCACACTGATTAACCCTAACGACATGGGTCAACTCGAGTCATCTAGCGATCTAATTAGCCCAATAACTCAGGCTTGACTTTTGAGCCACAATCAAGGTCCATTTGGTTTAATCAAAGATATGGACTCGACATTCTATAACTATTATGTTTGATCTAGAGTATCCTTAATCTAATTAAAATCAACTATTGGTTAGATTTGATTAACTACTCTTTTTAGTCTATTAAGTCTTTGATTCTAACCTTAGGTCTAACCTAATTAAAAGGATCTGATTTGTGCTCACCCATGTCCCATATTTTATGCAATATTATTAGATCTTTAATCACAAATCTAGATCTAAAATATATTTTTTAATTTTTAATTAAGTATAGCATTAACATAAATTAAGGTTATTAATTGAAATCATTTTAATTTTATAAAATAATTTTACATTATTTTTATACAAAATTTTCTGTTATGAAAACTAGATCGACTCACCTCTGAACTGAGTCGTTTCACTTCAGTGGATCGACTAAGTCTGATATTTGGTCGACTAACTAATCATAAATAGTAACCATTACTATTTAGCCTGAGACAACTGGATCGGCTCAATCAGCACTGAACCGACTAAACCAGAGGACTGGATCGGCTAAGTTCAAAACTAAGTCAACTCAGTTGGCGTGCCAACAGGTATCATATAGTTTTAGATCCAAAAATTCTCACATGAACTGAAATAAAATCAATCATAATGAATTTTCAGATCATATCTAAATATTTTATGATTTTAAATTTTATTTTTTATAATTAAAATAATTTTAATCTTATGGATTAAATATTTTACTTTTCATACAACTCAAGCTTTGTATCACATATAACAAATACTAAGGTTTCAATATCTAGGATTTTGCAGAAAAGTAAGTTTTTCCTTTTGCATTCTTCTTCATGGGATTAAATCATATGGCACCCCTATATGTCATAAGAGCACCCTATCGAATAGAAAGAGAGGACTTTTAAACTCTTTTTGCTCTTATGATCGGAAGGCCTAGTGATTAACCTAATCTAAGAACTTATTAATCAGATCATCCGATCTACTCACATATTATATATGCAAAAATTTAGATCTAATCTAAATTATATCAGATCTGATTTTTATATCAGATCATATCTAAAATTAGATCATAACATATCCCATACATTACTAAATCTAGATTTTAACTCTACATGCATATATATTCATGTCATAATGAACCTTCACTCTGATACCAGTTAAAGGGTAGCGTGGTAGTTTTGTGCAAGTATTTTTAAAATTTTTATAGTAGAATATATATAGATTAAAATTTAATCTATAATATATGAATAGATCAAATCTAAAATTATCATACAGAATCTATGACATGAACTAATATGCATGTATGTAAATCTGAAATCTAAAATTCAGCAAACATAGATCTTATCTATATTATATTTAGATCATATCTAAATATGAATTGAGTTCAAAAATCAATACTTAAGCATGGGTAGCAGATCATCACATCTAAAATTTATGATAGTTAGTTTTTTATGATGCTCAGTAGCCGCACATGCATCCGACCTCCACGAATATCCACATAAAGCTCTTATGCTGATCGATCTCTCCAGAAGTGCTAGCTCACGAAGATACCTTTTATTGACTGATCTAAGAAGAACATGAAGAAGATGAAGAATAAAGAGACACTCTCCTTTTCTTTCTAGATCCATGCATCAGATCTTTACGATAGAGATCATGAGAAGAATCTTTTCTTCTTAATTCTCCTATGCACAAGAGAGAACCTTTCTCTCTTCCTTTCACTCCTTCAAGAAGAATTTTTTTTCTCTAATTTTTTATAATAAAAATCAAATCTAATCTAATTTATTATATAAAAAATAATATAAATTTTTATATCTTAAAAAATTAAAAAAAAAGACCTAAGAGAAGAACCGTTCTTCTCTTTTCTTCTTCCTTTTTCTCCTTAATCTAGAGCCCTAGGAAGCCCCAAACACCCAACCATATTTTTTTTGGTATTTCTTCTTTAAATTCTTATATTAAAAATTAGATCTAATCTAATTTTTATATTAGAAAAAAATAAAAAAAATCAAAGAGAAGAACTTCTTTTTTAAGACTGTGCACTAGAAAGAAGATCTTTCTTCTTCCTTCTCTTCCTCTCATTGGAAACAATATTTTTTCTCTTATTTTCTGCTATAAAATCAACAAGAGAAGCTCTCTTTGATGTCTTAAAATTAGTAATAAACTTTCATCAAAAATTTCTTCAAAAGGGATTGGAGAAGAGGCTTGATGTGGAAGAGTATGGGGCATCCAACCCTTGGACACCCCACCTTAAAAAGTAGGCGACAAGGGAGAGAAGGGGGTGCCAAATTTCTTCACAAAAGAGAAGTGGGGCATGACTCCTCTTTGGGTGTGGATATCTCATGATGAAAAGATAGAAGGCATGGGGAATATATAGCATATGGGGTTTGTTAGTTAGTTAGCCAAATTTAGTTGAGTCCTAGTCCAAATAGGACTCAATTAATTCTTGGTCAAATCCATAACTAACTCTAAGATCAATCCTAACCAATTTAAGAATTAGTTATAACAAATTAACTAATTAAATCCTAGCCCAATTAGAAAATCAATTAGGCCCTAATCCAATTAGGAAGTTAGTTAGATTAAAATTCCATCTGTAAGAAGCACTTTTTGTTCAATAGGGCTTGATTCAATCAAGCCTATTATCCAATAGGATTTGATCCAATCAAATTTAAATCAAGTTTAATTGAACCCCATTCAATTAAATTTGATTTGTATCTCTTAGATCAATTGGAACAAGCCCTATTATCCATTAGGGCTGGATCCAATCAATCCAAAGCAAACCTAATTGAATCTAATTCAATTAAATTTGATCCGATCTTCATTGCTCAATCAAATTGACTCAATTAACAATCAAATTGTTAATTTATTATTTCTCTAATTTATCAACCATTAATAAATAATTTATTACAACCTTTGCACAGGATTAATCATCAATCACATTGATAATTAGACCCTTCAATGATTCATAATTGTCGATCAGTCATTTGATCAGACAGGTACTTCTATGTGTGTGACCCAATAGGTTCGAACCTAAGTCGGTAGTACAAAAATAATTTTTGTATCAATTGATGTAACCATCTGGCAATGGGACCCAACATCCAAATAGGCCAAATGTATGCTCAGCAACACTTTAGAACCTACGTGGATATAGTTATCGTATAATTCATTTCTTTGACTCTCGATTCTCAAATATGACTTAAGATTAAACTGTCATCCCTAGATGAGTGGTCCACATTGTGTCTCAATCTCAAAAATCTTATGACTTCTCACTAGGACTACTCTGACTAGAGTTTTGCTGAATTGAAATACAGTGATACATCATCTTTAATTTTATTTAGAGTGATCAATCCTATCTTGACTCACACTCAAACTTCACAAGTACTTGACTGTATCCAAAAATCTTCCATCATCAAATTAAAAATTCAGATAGTCCGACGTCAAACTACAATGACTTGCTTGCAAGTCACTGAGGCAGTCTCAAATCAGAGGGATACTTATACCCATATCCCATCAAAGTAATCCTTGACAGCAGAGTGCTCTAGAGTTAGTCATGCTCAGTAAAATATGCTCCTATATTTTACCTATATGCCATACCTGTGTCACCACACATCTTGATTAAGAGGACAACCAACTAATATGGCACACAATGATCTACACTCGATACAATTATCATTCTTGTGTTAATTGTATCATTTGATCACGAGCAAGATTTAAGAACTATATGACAAATCCTTCTTTATCATTTTAGAAGTAGCTCTAAGGACTTTATCATAATACATGAGTTCTTTTTAGGAAGATGCATTCCTTATAATAAATTTATCAGATAATATTTATCAATTTATAATTCATATACATGCATGGAGCACAATCATCTATAACCAAGATGATTGATTTTAGGACATATTTTCCAATACTTTTTTATATGTGACCCTATAGGTTCTATTCTATTTGATAGTGAGAAATATTTTGATTTCCATCAAAATATATCATTGAAACTCTTTTCAATGGATTGGAACAATTTCAACTTACCAATCGAGAATTATTGATCATCAAAATAATTCTTGTTGGTCCCAAAATCTATCAATGACGTCTAGTAGCATGTAGTAGCAACCGAGTAGAATAGAAAGATGAACCTCTAGGATAGTTATCGTGTGATTCGGTTCTTCTATTATGAGTCCTGACAAGATGAAAGTTATGAAAAAATTATCAAACCCTATCATTTATTATATGCAAGATTTATTTAACTTGAGTTTATTTGTGAAACTTGATAGAATCTCTTTTTCATCATTCACACTATCCTGATCAAGGTCTTTCGAACTCAATCTCATAAATCAATAGGACTACTCCTTAACTACTAAGATCGATAGATCTTATCTAGATACACATCCTATTTCTATAATGAACCTACTGTAGTCAACATACACCTCAAGGCTTCGTATGGCTAAAAGATCGTGTTATGATGCAGTCAAACTATAGCAATCTCATTGTGAACAACTGAAACATCATAGGTCTAAGAACTAGTTACATTCCTATAGCATCGAGAATGTCACTAACGAATGAGTAGATATCCAAATAACTTCTCATGTTGGTCATGCTCGATACCATTATTCTCTAACAACCACCTGCACTCTCGCTCAAGTGTCTCTATATTATAGACTCGAGATTTTTCTATCCTAAGAAAAGTGATCCGTGCACCAATCTTATCAGAACAACCACCATCTCCATCATGATCCTTCGATCGGGAGTAATTTGAGAATTAACCATCAATGATATATGCCTTAAATTTTTAACTCTTGAGAATATGTATCATCATCTTATTAATTTTTTGGATGATTCATGAATACATACACTGTATGAATGAAATTAATAATCTAATTAATTAGATCAAGTATAAAATTATATCCTAAAAAAAATTAATATATCAGTCAATTGACTTCTAGGACATACATTTAACAGTAAACAGTCAAGACACTACAGGTCAAAGAACCATTCACACTATTACAGTATCGAGAATATCATTGATGAGTAAGTAGATATCTAAATATTTTCTTGTATTGGTCATGCTCAGCACTCTTGTTCTCTAACAAGCACCTGCACTCTCGCTCAATGTCTCTATACTATAGACTCGAGACTCATCTATCCATAAAAAAGTGATCCATGCATCGATCTATCTGGATCAATCACCATCTCTATGATGATTCTATGGTCAGGAGTAGTTTATGAATTAACCACCAATGATATATATCTCAAATTCTCAATTTTTGAGAATATGTGTCATCATCTTATTAATTTATTGGATAATTTATGGACACATATACTACATGAATGGTAAGTAACTGCTCTAAATAATTAGATCAAGTATAAAATTATATCCTAGAAAAAATTAATATGTGAGCCTAATTAGCCTCTAGGGTATACATCTAATATTATCGATCTTAGATTTTATCCTCGAATGTTCATCTATTGAGAGTATAATAAAGTTTGTTCCTGATCTTGTGATAGCTTGATTAAGTCACGAGCAGTTGATGTTTTGGTGAGAAACTTGATACTATTATCTATAATTAAGATATTGATTTTAAGAAATGAATGATTCTGATTCTGATCAACTTTTATGGTATTGATCTTTTTCTTATGAAATGATTTAACAGCATTAAGAATTAGAATATCAAAATATTTGAAGATGAGATTTGAACTATGAATCCTAAGTCAGAAAAATTTTGAGGATGATTTTTTTTTAAGGGGGGGAATGTAATATCTAGTCCCATAGCATAAATCTCAAAGCATGAAAAAAATATTTTAAGTCTAGCACGTGCTTTGCACGTAATGGGAAAGCTGAATACTGTGGGAGTTGGGGAAAATCATGAAGAACTCTCGAAAGAGTTCTTCTTCCAACCTAAAAAAACCTAAATCCATCAGGAATTTTAGATGAAAATGGATTCAAATTCCTCCCCATTAGAGGTCCGTTCAAAGGCCTCAAACCTGTAGATTTTTCTTACCAAATTCCACCATCATTAGCTACCCCTTTTCTTGGATTTCTTTTTGATATATCAATGGTTTCACCTTGATTTGGCCACTAGAATTTGGAGCAAATCCCATTGCAGATCAGGTAAATCCTTCTCCTCATCTTCCATAGCCCTTGGGTGTTGGGATTCTAATCAGCTATCGTCGGATTTCTTCTTAAAAATCCAAGCATATTTTTTCCTATTTTTTTATGTTTTATTTTTGATTTTCTACCATTGGTTGGCCTCGTCAGTCATCAAAATTGGATCGCTGGTCACCACCATGTCCTGCTCCTCTATCCACAAGGGTTGTCGGTTGGGAGAGGGGACCATATGGTGTCAGGAACAAGGGGAAGAAAGGGACCCCTATTTCGTGAAAGAAGAGAGGAAGAACAAGAGGATATGGGTCCTCTATTCTATGAAGAAACAAAGAAAAAAGAAAGAAAAAGGAAAAAGAGAAAAGAAAAAGAAAAGAGAGAGAGAGATCTCTCTTCAGATTTTTCTCTATATAGATTTTCTCTCTCTACATTATTTCTCTCTCTTCATGTATTTCTCTCTATGATTGATTTAGTAAAAAAAATTCTTTCAGTGATTTTCATCTGACCTTAGCAAAGAGAGTCTTGATCCATGGTCACTAGGCAGTGTGCCGGCATCCATTTTGATCAGATCTGGATACCATAATATTTGATTATTTATGATTTTTTATTGAACTATCTATATACTAATTCAATCATAATTTGATTAAATCATCTTGATTAGGCCAATCGGATTGTCTGATAGTATTACTTAATCAGACATGTTTCATCTTATCATTTTCTTCTCTCCATTGATATTCTCTCTCACAAGATTTATGAATCCAATAAATTTGACTTATTGCTTTGAAACTAAGTTGATTCTAGTAGAAGGTTTTTGTTGGTGCATGTTGTTAGATGAGTGCCCAAGAAGTTAATTATCGGCTGACATATGTTGTAATTCTAAAGCTTAACTTTGTACTTATAATATTTTTATTATTAATAAAAGATATTTTTATTTTGAATCATGTTCATGTGTCCATAATTTATTCTAAAAATTAACAAAGATGATTTTGTATATTTTTAAAGTATCGAGAATTTGAGACATACATTAATTAGTGGTTAGTTTCTAAATACTCCTGATCAAAGGATCATCACAGAGGACAGTGATCAATCTATTTTATGATCGATGCACAGATCATCTCTCTTCTGGGTAGATGAGTCTCGGATCTACAAGTGTAGAGACACTTGGGTGAGAGTGTAGGTGATTGTTAGAAAATAACTTATACTAAGTGTGACCAACATGAGAAACTACTTGAATATCTACTCACTCATTAGTAGTTGTCTCGATGTTGCAGTGATATAAGTGGTCCTTTGACTTGTAGTATCATCAATTATTTATAGCGAGGCTACTAAGTTTTGACTGCATATTCTCTTAGTCTCTAGCTATTCGGATCCTTGCTATGTATATTGGCCACAGCAGGTTCAAATTCGCTATTAGGAGTAGGATGCACCTAGATGGAATCTATCTATCTTGATAGAAAAGGAGAAGTCCTATACGATTTGCAAGACTGGGTTCAGAAAGTCTTTGGCCAAAGCAAGTGCAAATACTAGAAAAAAGTTTTCACGAGATTCACAAATGAACTCAAGTCAAGCCAATCTAGCATATAACTGACAATGAGGTCTGACGAGTTTTTTATAACCTCCATCAAGTTGAAACTTACGATAAAAAGACTGAATCACATGATAACTGCACCTAGGAGTCCATACTTTTATTCTATTGGGTTGTCACTACATACTGTTAAGTGTCACTAGTGGATTATGGGACTCATCAGACGTTATCTTAATAATCAATGATCTTTGAAGGGCAGAGTTGAAATTATTCTAATCTATTGAAAGGAGTTTTGATGATAGTGTGATGGAGATCACAATATATCTCACTACCAAATAAAATGAAACCTATGAGGTCACACATTAAGGGATTTAATCTTGAATTAACCAATTAGGCTTATAAAGTTCTAACTGAATTAGAATTTAGTAAAATCTTATTGGATTTAGGAGAACTATGCTAGCATATGGTTAAACCCAATTCTTCTCTAGACTTGAATTCCTTATTAGATAAGGATTGGATCAAGTCTATAGCCTTGAACCTTAACTACACCATTTTAATTTGGATTTAGAGGGAAACCTATTTGAGGGCCCAAAAGGACTGGATCAAACCAATTAGTTGGCAAACAAATCTCTTTATTTTCTCCCATGTTATTTTCTTCTGTGGCATGAAATAATTGGAAAGAGGAGAGGAGGCGCATGCCTCCCTTTTTGGAAAGTCCAAGGGTGCAAACCCCTTGGAGTGGGCAAATAAAAGAGAGAGGGGCCCGCCCCCTCTTTTACTTTGCCATAGAAGGAGAGAGAGAGAGGGGCTATGCCTCCTCTCTTATGCACACTAAACCCTAAAGGGGTGCCAAGGGTTGGTGCCCCATGTACTTGCCTCATTTGATGAAGGTGCCTCCTCTACCTGCCTTATAGGATGTGGGGCACCCCATCTACTTGCCATATGAGGTAAGGACCTTTTCAATTGGGTTTGGTTTTCTTGAAAAAAAATTAGATTAAAAGGTAAGAAACTTTATGAGATAAGGACTAGCCTTTTTAGATTGATTGGAGATTGATTTGGAATCAAGAAAAGGTCTATTCAAGAGAAGATCTCCTAGAGTTTCAAAATAATAGAATTAAGAATTCAGATCTCCATCTCCTCCCATCACCACACCAACCTCTCTCCCTCCTCTCTTTCCAACACTCAACGGTTGGGCGTCCTATCTTTCTGCATGCCCAAATTGAGGGTGATCTCTTCTACAGCTAGGAATAGGGAGAAAGGTTGCAATTCAAGCATTGAGATCGCAGTCAAAGATAAAGAGTTGATCAAAAGTCCAACAGGCTGAGATTCATCCTAGAGAAGATAGATCAAGTATAAGAAGAAAGGTTCAAGATTAATCTCGGTGGATATCTTTAGAGATCGGACACATGTGCGGCTCAAGAACCTTCAGATTTAGGATCATCAATTGTGGTGTATTTCAATCCGTAAAAGGTATTAAGATCCGATCTCATTTTTTTATTTTATTTTTAGATTATATGCATGTCTTAGATCCAAAGCTCGGATAGATATAAATTAGATCTATTGCATGTGGGGTTAAAGAATTTAACCTAGATCATTTCCACTATTACTTCAAAAAAATTTTGAAATCTATGCATGCAACTCTACCTATTTTGTAATAGTGGTTCAGAGCCACTAGTTTATTAAGACATGTGTAATCAGATTTTCATATTAGATCTAAAAGTTTGAATGATTTAATATTGATCTTATGCTGGTATAAGGTTGTTCTAATATTGAGTTTACCCCCTATATTGAAAAGATTGTCCTAGCACAAGATTGATTGATTTTGAGATCTATTTTCAAAACTTTTAAATCAATCTTTTAGATCTGAAAAAGATGTATGTGATATATTTTTATTCATATTAGATCTGAAATTAGAATGATTAAATATTCACATCAAACTAATATAAGATTGTCCTGATATAGGGTTTATCTCCTATATTGAAAAGATTGTCCTAGTTTGATGCAAATCGATTTTATAAAAATTATTTTAAAAATACTTTAATCATTATTTTAGATCTGATTATGCATATTTTTGATATGTATATTTTTAGTTTTAGATCTGAAATTAAATATATATGTTATATATATTTGTAGTTTAGATCTAAAATATCATATATGTAATATATGATATTAGGTTTAGATCTGAAACTATTTCAAGATCATAAGACACTAATGCATGCAATGAGACATTATTTAAAATATTTTTAGAATCTAAAAATTATGTTATTACATGTGGGTATGGGTTGAACAAATTAAGTCCAGTAATCAAACTACAATTAGGGTCAATTAATTAGATCTGGCTAGAACCCATTGTCGATTGTGAGCAGTTAATTGAATCTAATCAATTATTGATTAAGATTAGGTCGAAGGGGCTCAAAGTTGAGTTTAGTTGTAGTTGGTCGCATCGATTCATATTTTGATATGAATTGATTGACCCCAGACCTAATTTGGCTCAGTGGTTAGGGACCAGGTCAATAGGTTAACCTGATCAATTCTAATAAATCAATTTGGTGTCTAAGGTAAGTATCTAGATGATGGTTATTCAATTAGTTCCATTATCTGATCTGATCAATTTGTTGATGTCTAAAGAAAGCAACGGGAGGACCCCCATTCAACTTATCTTATCTGGCCATTTTAAGAGATTAAGTTTTGAATTAGCTTGCTTATTGCTTCAAGTTCACCTATGCCGACTAGGTAGGTCAGACATGTGAATATGCTGATCTAAATTTAGTCAGTCAGATATCAAATCTGATGACTTAGAAGAGACCTAAACATAAATCTCCTCATCAAATATTAAGTCTAGCAGTTTTCCACCATTGTAGAGATGCGGGTGCCTTCCTGGCGTAGATCATTCTCGACTGGTTACAGTAGTTCGGTTGCATTGAAAAGGTATAATTATTTTATTGACATTAGATACCCCAGGGTAGAGATGGGGTTGGGCTTAATAACTGTTAGGTGAGGGATTCAATGACAACTTTGCACTCGCTGGTAAATGATAGGTCTGACTTAACTAAGAAATATGTCAATAACTATTAGGTGAGACCATAAGACTTAGAGACCGAACTTGCTGCATCTTGCTTAGTGAAGCAATTGACAAAGTATTATTCACTCATTAGTCTGTACTCACCAATAACTATTAGGTGAGGTGTGTATAGATCAGTGGAACTGCAGTACCCATTAAAAATCAATCATGCATAGATTTCTATTTCTCCACCCGAGGAGTATGGGAGATTTGAGGAAATAGTGGGAGCTTTGTTTGATTTTAAAAGTTTCTAGAATAAATATTTAATAAATATAAACATCCAACTAGAAACTATCCTCTTTGTAGATAACTATGTCGAGTTCAAACCATTTAGCTCATATCCTTGACACAAATAGGTTGACTGGGACAAACTACAAAGACTGACTCCAAAATTTGAGAATCATTCTTAGTTCTAAAAAGCTAACACATGTCCTAGACTAGGATGTGCTTGTGTTACCAGCTCGTCCATCTCCTAATCAACGAGCCATATTTGAGAAGTGGATGGATGAGGACAATAAGGCAAAGTGTTACATTCTAGCATCCATGTCCAACGATCTTCAGCGACAACATGAAGATATGAGGACTGCCAAGGAGATGCTGACTCACCTGCAAGAGTTGTATGGTAAGTAGAATCGCACAGCTCATTTTGAGATCTTCCAAAGATTATTCAGAGTAAAAATGCATGATGTACAATCCATCAATGATCATTATTTGACAATGATTAAGGACATCGAAGAGATTCAAAAGCACGGGACGAACATGGATAAGAAATTACTGGTAGATTTGATCCTCCAGTCTCTTCTTGATTCCTATGGACAGTTCATTATGAACTATCATATGAATAAAATTGATAGCACTTTGCCTGAACTGCTGAACATATTGGTGATAGCTGAGGACACTTTGAAAAGTTCAAATGGTATGGTTCCCACTATGGAGCAGGTTTCCTCTAAGAGAAAGTCTTCTTTCAAGAAAAAGAAGAAGCCTGCAAAGAACAAAAAGAATGAGGCCAAGCCCAAGAAGCAGATTTCGAAGAAGACCGATGATAAAAAAAAGTGTTTCCACTACAATATCGAAGGCCATTGGAGAAGGATGTTAGGAATTATATCCTAAAACCAATCGTGTGATGATTGAGTTCATCTTTGTATATGAATTATTGATTATTGAATAATAGTTATTCTAATATTTTTCATCACAAAGTGACATCTTCCTTGAACTCTTGAACTGTGATGAAGTCCCAAGAACTATGCTAGTGTACGATAAAGAGAGGATTTATCATATATTTCTTAAACAAGTTTGTGACCAAATGATACATCATTACAGGATGATGACGTTTATCGAGTGAAGATCATTGTGTGCCATATGGGTTGGTTGTCCTCTTAACCAAGGAGTGTAGTGACACTGGTATGGCATACAGATGAGATGTAAGGATACATCGTCACTGAATAAGTGACTCACCTGCTGAGCATTCTGTTGTCAAGAGCTGCTCGCAAAATATATGGATATAAATATCTTTCAGACCTAAGATCACCATAGTAATTTGCAAGCAACTCACTGTGCTTTGATGCCGAACTATCTAGATTTTTAATACAGTGATGGAAGGCTACTGGGTACAGTCAAGTATTTGCGAAGTCTGTGTGTGGATCAACATGAGATTGATCCCTCTAGATTATTGAAGTTGATGTATCATTGTATTTCAATTTAGTAAAGCCTTGGCCAGGATAATCCATGAGATGGATTTGAAAGGTTGAAATACAATGTGGATGAAGCAATCTTGATTGACAGTTAACTTGAGACCATCCTAGAGCATCCAGGGTCAAAAGGATGAATTATGCGGTAACCATAAGTATGAGTTCTGAAATATTTTTTTATAATAATTCAACCTATCTGGATATCGAAAACTATTACTACATAGTATCTCGATTAGTACAAAAATTGATTTCTGTGCTACCGGCTTAGTGTTTGAACCTATGGAGTCATGTAGACAAGTCAGACAAAGTAGGAAGAAATTGACCTATGTTTATATATCCAATTTGGAAGTACTTCACTTGATTGAACATATAAGCTAACTTGATTGAGAATTGAGTTATGGGTCAAATGGGATTGAAGAGTTGACTATGTCTAGCTAGCACTACACATGAGGTTCAGATTCAATCCCGGGGATGAACAATTTCTATCCATGATCCATGGAACATATGAAAGATTAGATTTAAGTACTAATTAATTTTAGATTAGATCTAAATTAATTAGACTTAAATAGGTTTAAAATCTAAGTTAGACTTGGTACAAAAGTTTTAAAGAGTTTAGGATTGACAGCCTTTCAAAATTGTTTCGAATCGACTTCGAATCGAACTCGAATCGGATCTGTTTTGGATGAGATATGAGTATTTCTACTTACACTGGAAATATCCACTCATGAAGTATGATCAAAAATTAGTTTGGTGCTTATTTGGAGGGTCCCAATTGGGTGTAGGAGTGGGTGCAAAGTGGATGTCATAAGTGATGGCAATTATATATCATATAGGAGTCATTCTTTCATGAGTATTGGACCAATTCAAATCAGATTTGAATAAAGAGTCTTCTTCTTATTGGGTCATAAAAATTATTTATAAATAGAAAGGGTCTCTCCCTATGAATGAAAAAAGAGAATAGAATAGCAAACAAATCAAATTGAGAGAAGAGAAAAAAAGAGAGAGACAGGCACGTAAAGAGAGAGGTCCTTCATCTTCTACATCTCTCCCTTTATTGCCGCCTCCTCTCCGTGGGCATGGATCCTTCTTGGGCATCATACCTACTGTGTGAGATGTTACATCATCATATCTTATTTTTTGATTGATTGAGTTGCAAAGCCAATTGGATTGGAGTTCATCCTACTTTCCTGCAGCGTTTGACGTGCATGCGAAGTAGAGGATCTACATATCCAGGCTTCCATGAAGGTTTATATCAGATAATTTAAGATTTAATCTCTGATTCTACTATGATTCAGGTAAGGATTTGATCTTTAAATAAGTAGAATATTAGAGAAAATTTTTAGATGCAACCTGGACATTCTGGAGAGAAACTGTTTCCTTCTCTTCAACTGGTATCAGAGCAGGCCTAAAATATATATATGTAAAATAAATTTTTTTATGATTATTTTCCTAAGATATAATTAAGATTTTTGTATGATATTAAATCTTATTTAAATCTATTTATATAAAATTTTTGATCTAATTTTGATTGGATTAGGGGTGCCTAATCAATAGTTAATTGAGGTTATTTAAATCTGTTATAACAGAATTCTACTGTTGCTGAATTTTTGATGAAAAATAATATGAATTAAAAATTTATTTTAAATTTATTTTAATAAAATTTTAATTTTATTATTTTTCTTATAATGTGAGGATTATTGTAGATTTAAATTAGATCCATTTCGATGGATATTTAGATCTGAATCTTATCATAATTCAGTACTATGTGAAAATAGATTTTATCAAAAATTAATTCTTTTATGCATCATATTTGCATCTAATTATTTTTTTATTTGATATCAAATCTAAAATTGATATTTTATAATCAGTATAAGATAAGTTTTAGATTTGATATGATGTATATGATACATCAAATCTAATTAGATTAAATGAAGAACATAATTGATGAGATCAAGGATATGTTCATGACATAAAATAGTTTTGTCAATAATTGTATGTTGATGTAATTATATATGAAATTAGATTTCAGATCTTAGTAGCCTAGTACTCAAATTGATGAGATTATCAGACCATCCGATCATAAGAGATTGAAGAGATTAATCTCTCTTTTGCCTATTCGAGGGGTTCTCTTATGACGTGTGGGGGTGTCGTTGTGATCTAGTTTTATGAAGAAAAAAAGTAAATAGATTTTTATATATTATTTTAATCATAAATATATTTAGATTAGATCTAAAGTAATTTATGATTCATTATAATAGAATAAAATTCAGATATAAAATTATTTTAGATCTGAATTATATGTTACATATGACGTAATTGGTATGGATCTAAAAGTTATCATGATACATAAGATGTATGAATGAAGTTTAGATCATACCTATGTATATTTAATTGTTAAACATATTATAAAAATTTATTTTCATGTGTTGAAATATATGGTATGCTTCACTTAAAATCTTTGTAGAGTAGTTCTACAAACTGAAACACACATTTCACACACTTAATTTTGAATTAAGTTTGAATGATCTAGAATTGAAAATTGAAGATCATTAAGACACCACATAATATGATGAGCAAAGGGTTAGCATGAATCAAATCTTTTTAATGGGTTAGACCTAGGGTTAGAAACATATATGGACCAAGTAGAAAAATTAATTAAATCTAATCAAGTGTTGAATTAGATTTGGTCAGTATTTCTCTAAATCAATCTCAATAGTTGAAGTTTGATCAAGTCCATGTGTTTAACCCTAATAAATGGACCATGATCATGGCTCCGTGGTTGAGCCCGAATCTTCTGATATGCCAAATCAAAACTAATTAACTAGTTGGTGTCTAAGGTAAGTTTGGTAGATTCGATCAAATAATTTTTAATTGGGAGCTATTCACCTAGATGCATCTACGATGAGTTAAAGATAGATCCCTTCCACTAATCTCACTTACCTGACCAACATGGTAGATAATATTTTGATTAGATCACTAGTCGATTCATGCAGACCCATACCATTAAGGTGAATCAATATGACTGATTTAGGTATCTTTAGATCAGTTTGTATTTAATCCTTTACATGACTTGGTGAAGTCAGTGGAAGGATTTATAGCTTGCAGGTCGACTTCTTCTCTTATTCTCAGGTTAATGAAATCAAATTCTCTAAATTATTAGGTCCATAAAGTGATAAAGTTATGAGATAACTTGATCATTGTCTCCCATTAAGGTGTGTGATAATGAGTCTAATATTCCAAATAGGCATTGAAGGCACCACACCCCCAGTGTCTATTACGTATTGGAATTATCATTCATCATATGACTATCATGATGTACCTTCAGATCAATGCTCAGGTTGGTCGAGCCACACTCGAGCCTGGACATCTATTTGTTGGATGCACTTGATGTGTCATGTTAATGGTTAGACCTAATCAAAATTTTTAGTGGAGGTGCCACACGCTTGTTGAAGGGATGTTTAGGGCAAAACCCAATGCTAGAAGTTGTTTGGGTCCGAATACAGTTCGTGTTGATTCTAGTATCCGCTAAGGAATTAATGTAATTCCTTGAGTTGAAGGTAGAGGTTATCAATTTGCAAAAAATAGTGAGAGGATCTTTAGACTAAAGTCCATATCTTCAGGATTAAAATAATAATAATAATAATTCATATACCAATAGGCTAATATTTTTTTCTTTCAGTTATGGCCAACACACTATTCCTCCATTCACTATTGGACAGCGAAAAGCTCACCGGACCCAACTTCAATAGCTAGTATCGAAAGTTGAAGATCATGTTAGAGCATGAAAGGATTTTGTATGTCCTTACGGATCAAGCACCTGAAGAACCTGCAGCCAATGCTCCTCGTATTGTAAAAGATACTTACATGAAGTGGCTCAATGATCACACGACTGTGCATTGCGTGATGAGGGCAGCTATGAATGATAAATTTAGTCATAAGTTCGAAGATGTGCAGTCTGAAGAGATGATTCAAATATTGAATGAGTCCTTCGGCACCCCTGAGGATGCGGAGAGACATAAAACCTCCTGTGCAGTGTTCAATGCCCATATGCGAGAGGGAGCTTCAGTCACTGATCATGTATTATACATGATTGAGTAGATTGAATGCCTTAGCAAACTTAACTTTTCATTGCATGAACAGTTATGCAAGGATGCTATCCTCAATTCGCTACCAAAATTCTACCTATCCTTTCTCAGTCATTATAGAATGACGAAGCCTGCAGTAAATTATCATGATTTGCTAGGATTATTGCAGACTTTTAAGAAAGATCACCAGCTCCAAAAGGAGCCAGTAAATTTAGTAGAAAGTTCATCTGTAGGGTGTTGATCCTCTAGGAGAGGAAAAAAGAAAAAGGTACAAAAATCCTATGTCGTCGATCTCAAACAGAGCAAACCATCAAAAATTAACAAATGCCAAGTAGAGTACTTCTTCTGTAAAAAGTTGGGTCATTGAAAAAGAAATTATCCTGCTTATATAGCCACCCTTGACCCAAACAGGCCTAAGAATAAGAGAAAGAGGCAAATGGTTGCTTTACAAGGTACTTATATGATAACACCTTGTACTTTCTATATTTGTGATACTGCTATCTGGGTATTGGATACCGGAAGTTCTATTAATATATGCAATTCGTTGCAGGGACTACAGGTAAGTAAAAAATTTTGAGAGGATGAGCGGTTCCTTAACGTTGGTGATGGAAGCCTTGTTCCAGTTCTGGCCTTGAAAACTTTGCAGCTTGTCTTCGAGTCCAATAGTGTCATGTTAGATGATTGTCATTATTATCCCTCCTTTATGATGAATATCATCTCTGTAGACCTTTTGGCCAAACTTGGTTACAAGTTTATAATAAAAGATGATTTTTATGATATCATTATGAATGATACTACAATTATACGTGGACAATTAAAATATGACATATACATAATATCACGACCTGTTAGTGTAATGTACATACCTAGTAAATACCTCAAAATAGATAATGTCAGTGAATCCTACCTTTGGCATTATAGGCTTGATCATGTGAACAAGAATAGGATTGACAAGTTGATCAAAAAATGTATCCTTGAGATAGATGATTGTGAATTATTGCTTACCTGTGAATCTTGTCTACTTGGTATGACGACTAAGTCACCTTTTAAAAGAAAAGGTGAAAGAGCCAGTGATGTCCTAGGTCTAATACATACTGATATATGTGGGCCTATGAATATAAGTGCCAAAGGAGGATACTATTACTTCATTACATTCATAAACAACCTATCGAGGTATGGGAATGTCTATCTTATGAAGCATAAGTCAGAATCATTTGAAATATTCAAACGATTCCATGCTGAAGTAAATAAACAAACTGAAAAGAGTATTAAGATCCTTCAATCAGACCGAAGAGGTGAATACCTCACCAGTGAGTTTCTGACATATTTGGAAGAGAATAAAATTCTCTCACAATGGATCCTTCTTGGAACACCACAACATAATGGTGCATCCGAGAGGAGGAATCGAACCTTGTTAGACATGGTTCGATCCATGATGAGCTTTTTTCAGTCTATCAATATTTTTTTGGGGATATGCTCTAGAGACTATCTGCTATATTTTGAATAAGGTGCCCAGCAAGTCTGTCGATAAAACTCTATATAAGATATGGACTAGACGTAAGCCGGTGCTTTCACATCTTAGGGTCTGAGGGTGTCCAGCTTATGTCAAGTATTTAAAGATAGATAAGCTTGGATCGAAGTTTAATAGATACTTGTTCGTAGGATACCCAAAGAAAACTAAAGGATACTACTTCTACTTCGCTGCAGAACAAAAGATGTTTGTCAGCAGTCGGGCAGTCTTTTTGAAAAAGTAGTTTTTTGGTGAAGGAGCTAATGCCTATAAAATTGAACTTGATGAAGTTCATGAGGTGGAAGGACTGACACATACAGAATTGAATTTGATTGGTGAATCGAATTCGAAGTCAGTAGAGGCACCATTAAGGAGATCTGGTAGAATACCACGTCAGTCAGATAGATACTATAATTTTTTGATTCGGGATGGTGATCCTATTGAACTTGATGAGAACGATGAGGATCCGATCACCTATATAGAGGCCATGCAAAGGCCCGACTTCCAAAAATGGCTTGAGGCCATGAAGTCTGAGATGGAGTCCATGGAGATCAATAGTATCTGGACTCTAGTTGATCCGTCTGAAGGGATAAAATCCATAGGGTGTAAATAAATTTTTAAGAGAAAAAGAGGAGTGGACGGGAAGGTAGAGACTTATAAAGTCTATCTAGTTACTAAGGATTACCGTCAGTGTTATGGTATTGACTATGACGAGATGTTCTCTTCTGTGACAATGCCCAAGTCCATCCAGATTATGTTTGCTGTTGCTGCACACTTAGATTATGAGATCTGACAGATGGATGTTAAAATTACTTTTCTTAATGGAGAGCTGGAAGAAGAGGTGTATATGATACAACCTGAAGGGTTCATATCCACAGATGAGTCAAAAGTGTGCAAGCTGAAAAGGTCAATTTATGGATTTAAGCAGGCATCAAGGAGTTGGAACATGTATTTTGATAAAGTAATCAAAATGTATGGCTTCATTAGGAATGGAGAAGAGCCTTGCAGCTACAAATAGACTTCTGATTCTGTGGTCATTTTCTTTGACCTGTATGTGGATGACATACTATTACTAGAAAATAATATCCCAACTTTGCAGAGTGTGAAGCTATGGCTATCATCATAGTTTTTCATGAAGGACTTGGAAGAAGCATCCTACATCCTAGGGATGAAGATCTATAGGGATAGATCTAGAAAATTGCTTGGATTGTCCCAATCCACATACATTGACATCTTGTTGAAGCGGTTCAACATGGATAATTTCAAGAAAGGCTATCTTTCGATAGGCCATGGACTTACTCTTTCCAAGAAAGATTATCCGACAACTCCTGAGGAGAGAGAGCGCATGAGTAGAATACCATATGCTTCGACAGTGGGATCTATCATGTACGCTATGACATGTACAAGACCGGATGTGGTCTATTCACTAGGGGTAGTGAGTAGGTACCAATCAGATCTGGATGAGAAGCATTGGAAGATTGCAAAAGCAAGTCTTAAGTATTTGAGAAATACTAAAGACCAATGGCTTATCTATGGAGACTCTGATCTGAAACTTATGGGATATACTGATTTTAATTTTCAGTCAGATTGTGATGATAATAGAAGCATGTCGGACTACGTATTTACCTTGAATGGAGGAGCTGTTTGCTGAAAAAGTTTCAAGCAATATACTGTGGCTGATTCTATATACGAAGCAGAATACATTGCTGCATCAGTGCTGCAAAGGAGGTGGTGTGGTTGTGAAAATTTATTATCAAGCTGAAAGTTGTACCTTCTATTGATGGTCCTATCCTGCTGTATTGTGACAGTTCCAGTGTCATAGCTCAAGTGAAAGAACCTAAGTCGCACCATCACACTAAATATATTATGTACGCTATCACCTAGTGTGAGAGATCGTGAATCGAGGTGATGTCGAGCTTTAGAAGATCGATGGAAAGGAGAACCTAGCTGACCCCTTCACTAAAGCTCTCATGATCAAAGAGTTCGATGACTTCAAATAAAAGATGGGTATAAGATACAGCCCTGATTGGCTTTAGTCCATGTGGGAGTTGTTAGGAATTGTGTCCTAAAATCAATCATGTGACGATTGAGTTCATCCTTGTATATGAATTATTGATTATTGAATAATAGTTATTCTGATATTTTTTATCACAAAGTGATATCTTCTTTGAACTCTTGTACTGTGATGAAGTCCTTAGAACTATGCTAGTGTACGATAAAGAGAGGATTTATCATATAGTTCTTAAATAAGTTTGTGACCAAATGATATGTCATTACGGGATAATGACATTTATCGAGTAAAGATCATTGTGTGCTATATGGGTTGGCTGTCTTCTTAACCAAAGAGTATAGTGACACTGGTGTGGCATACAAATGAGATGTAAATGTACATCATCACTGAATAAGTGACTCATCTGCTGAGCGTTCTGCTGTCAAGAGCTGCTTGCAAAACACGTGGATATAAATATCCTTCAGACCTGAGATCACCATAGTGACTAGCAAGCAACTCACTATGCTTTGGTGCCGAACTATCCAGATTTTTAATGCAGTGATGGAAGGCTACTGGGTACAGTCAAGTACTTGCAAAGTCTGTGTGTAGATCAAGATGAGATTGACCCCTCCAGATTATTGAAGTTGATGTATCACTGTATTTCAATTTAGTAAAGCCTTGGCTAGGGTAATCTATGAGATGGATTTGAAAGATTGAAATACAATGTGGATGAAGCAATCTCGATTGACAGTTAACTTGAGACCATCCTAGAGCATCCAGGGTCAAAAAGATGAATTAAGCGGTAATCATGAGTATGGGTTCTAAAATATTTTTTTATGATAATTCGACCTATTTAGACGTCAGAAACCATTGCTAGATAGTATCTCAATTAGTGCAAAATTGGTTCTTATACTACCAGCTTAGTGTTTGAACCTATGGAGTCACGCACACAAGTCAGACAAAGTAGGAAGAAATTGACCTATATTTATATGTCCAATCTAGAAGTACTTGACTTGATTGAACATATAAGCTAACTTGATTTAGAATTGAGTTATGAGTCAAATGGGATTGAAGAGTTGACTATGTCTAGCTAGCACTACACATGAGGTTCAGGTTCAATCCCGGAGATGAATAATTTCTATCTATGATCCATGGAATATATGAAAGATTGGATTTAAGTAATAATTAATTTCAAATTATATCTAAATTAATTAGACTTAAATAGGTATAAAATCTAAGTTAGACTTGGTACAAAAGTTCTAAAGAGTTTAAAATTGATAGCCTTTCGAAATTATTTCGAACCGACTTCGAATCAGACTCGAATCGGATCTATTTTGGATGAGATATGAGTATTTCTACTTACATTGGGAATACTCACTCATGAAGCATGATCAAAAATTGATTTGATGCTTATTTGGGGCATCCCAAGTGGGTGTGGGAGTGGGTACAAAGTGGATGTCATAAGTGATGGCAATTATATATCATGTAGGAGTCCTTCTTTCATGAGTATTGGACCAATTCAAATCAGATTTGAATAAAGAGTCATCCTCTCATTGGGTCATGAGAATCATCTATAAATAGAGAGGGTCTCTACCTATGGATGAAAGAAAAGAATAGAGTAGCAAACAAATCAAATTGAGAGAAGAAAAAAAGAGAGAGAGACAGACGTGTGAAGAGAGAGGTCCTTCATCTTCTACATCTTTCCCTTTGTTGCCGCCTTCTCTTTTTGGGTGTTGATCCTTCTTGGGCATCATACCTGCTGGTCTGAGGTGTCACATCATCTCATCTCATCCCTCGATTGATTGAGTTGCGAAGCCAATTAGATTAAAGTTCATCCTGCTTTCTTACAGTGTCTGACGTGCATGCAAAGTAGAGGGTCTGCATATCCAGATCTCCATGAAGGTTTATATCAGATAATTTGGGATTTGATCTCTGATTCCACTATGATTCAGGTAAGGATTTGATCATTAAACAAGTAGAACATTAGAGAAAATTTTTAGATGCAACCTGAGCATTCTGGAGGGAAATTATTTTCTTTCCTTCAAAGAAACTGTCGAACCTACCTGACGACTGTGAAAAATAGGAAGAAGGATAGGCTTTTTGAAGGTACATCTGATTTGCTCATAATAGAATCTAATCTAATGATTTTTTCTTCTTCTAGTTGGGTTCTAGATTCTGATTCAAGTGCTTATTTGTGCACTTCTATACAGGATTTTGAAGAAGTTAGGGGGTTAACGGAAGGTGAGATCACTCTCTAACTTAGCAATGATGTAGGAGTTGCTACTATGGCCATTGGAACCTATCTTCTGCGACTACCGTTTGGATACAGATTATTATTAAAAGATTGCTATTGTGTACCTATAGCCTGTAGGAAATTAATTTCTATATCTGTGCTGGCACAGGATAACTATAATTTTTATTTTAATAAAGATATATGTGTAATTTATTTTAGAAATAAAATTATTGCATATACTTTTTTTATTAATGGTTTTTATCATTTGCATATGGATGCAAGTATTAATATTAACAAGCAAACTATGAATGCCATAGGGTTTAAGAGACTTAGAGATAGGATTAGTCAAAAATATCTATAGCATTGTAGATTAGGCCATATAGGAGAGGATAGACTCATCAAACTAGAGAAAGATGGCCTTCTCAGATCATTGACTTTCGAGTCTTATTCGGTTTGTGAGTCCTATCTTTAAGAAAAAATAACTAAGCTGCTCTTTGTGGGATAAGGAGAAAGGGTCACTGAGATATTAATCCTGGCACACACTGATGTGTGTGGTCTATTCGATGTACAAGCTAGGAGTGGCTATGTCTACTTCATAACTTTTACCGATGATTATTCATAGTATGATTTTGTGTATTTGATGCATCAAAAGTCTGAAGCCTTTGAAAAATTCATTGAGTTCAGACATGAAGTAGAAAAATAAATCAAAAAATCTATAAAGATTTTTCGATCAGATCGATAAGAGAAATACCTTAGTAAAAAATTTCAGACCTATCTCAAGGATAACGGTATAATCTCATAGTAGACACCTTCAGGGATACCTCAGCTCAACAGGATATCCAAAAGAAGGAATCGAATCCTATTATATATGGTCCAGTCCATGATGAGCTTCATAGATCTTTCTATCTTTCTCTGGGGATATGTATTACTTTCTGCAATTCATCTTTCAAATCAGATTCTCTCCAAATCCATTTCCACCACACCATATAAGTTATGGTATGGTAAGAAGCCAGCTCTTAGATATCTCAAGATTTGGGGATGTCCAACCCATATTAAGCGACAGCAGGTAGACAAGTTAAAGGCTAGATCTTTGAGGACTCATTTTATGGGGTATCCTAAAGAATCCATGGGATACTACTTCTATCTTCCTGAGGATCATAATGTAATTGTGAGCCGTCATACCATCTTCTTAAAGGAGTTTATCCAAGATGGAGGTAGTAGGAGGAAGATTGAGCTATAAGAGAAGATTTCTAAAGAGCATCGAGTCCAAGAACCTGAATCCAATAGTGAGCCAGTAGATGTGGTACCTCCTCCACCTCATAAATCAAGTAGGATCTTCCATCCTTCTGAAAGATATTTAGGTATTCTTACAGAGAATTTAGAAGAAATACTCCTTTTGAAAGATATTAGGAATGATCCCAAGACCTATGATGAGGCGATGTTAGATGTTGACTCCATGAGATGGATGAAAGTGATGAAGTCAGAAATTGACTCCATGCATTCCAACTAGGTTTGGACCTTAGTAGATCTATCTAAAGATATTGTACCTATTGGGTGTAAATGGATCTATAAAAAAAAAATTGATCAGATGGTCAGGTAGAAACCTATAAGGTAAGACTGATTGTGAAAGGTTATAGTCAACGCAAAGGTATTGACTATCAAGAAATCTTTTCGTCTGTGGCCATACTAAAATCCATCCGAACTCTGCTTACGATTGTAGCTTTTCATGATTATAAAATTTGATAGATGGATGTAAAAACTATCTTCCTAAATGGATATCTTGAGAAAGATATCTATATGGAGTAGTCTTTGAGTTTCACATCCAGTGATAGTGATCACAAGGTCTGCAAACTGCAAAGGTCCATATATGGACTTAAGCAAGCATCTTGGAGTTAGAACACTCGCTTTAATGATATGATCAAAATATTTGATTTCATAAAAAATGAGGAAGAGCTGTGTGTGTATAAAAAGATCAATGGGAGTGTTGTCATATTCTTTGTATTGTACATGGATGACATCCTTCTGATTGGAAAAGATATTCTCATGCTAACATCGGTCAAAGTATGGTTGTCAAAAGAATTCACCATAAAAGACCTAGGAGAAGCTTCCTACATTCTTGGTACAAAGATCTATAGAGATAGATTTAAGAGGATGATAGGACTCTCACGGTAAATGTACATAGAAGAGGTACTAAAGAGGTTCAGCATGAAAAATTTCAAGAGAGATCTCTTGCCCATTAGACATGACATTCATATCTCTAAGAAGATGTACCCTGACACACCTAAGGAGATTTAGCGCTTAAGCAAGATCTTTTATGCTTAGGCAATAGAGAGCCTCATGTATGCCATGTTATGTACACGATCTGATATAGCCCTTCCCATAAGTGTCATGAGCAGATATCAGGCAAATCCAGATGAAGAACACTAGATTGTTGTGTAGAACATCCGTAAATACTTGAGAAGAGATAAGGATTTATTCTTGGACTTTGGTAGAAGATCAGTGCTGAAAATGGAGGGATACACTGATTCAGACTTTATGACTAATGTCGATGATAGAAAGTTTACATTGGAGTATATTTTCTTGTATAATAGAGGATCAGTTAGTTGAAAGAGTTTCAAGCAATTGGTCATTGTAGATTCGACCATAGAAGCTGAGTACATCACACCTCTAAAGTTGCTAAGGAAGCATTCTGGTTCAAAAAGTTCATTGCGGAACAGCATGTGATGCCATCAGATGCCATTGCACTGTACTGTAATAACAACGGTACCATAGCTCTCACTAAGAAGCTTAGGTCTCATCAGAAGTTCAAGCATATAAAGCGGTGGTTCCACATCATATATGAATATCTCAAGAAAAAGTTTGTCAAGGTGCAGAGAGTCGACTTCATGCAGAATGTGGTAAATTCGTTGACCAAGCTTCTCAGCTAGCAAAAGACCAAAGCTCACCTTCAGAAGATGGGTATAATGTATATGGCCAATTGGCTTTAAGTCAAGTGGGAGTTTGTTAGATGAGTGCCTTAGAAGCTAATTGTGGCTGATATATTTCATAATTCCAGGGCTTAACTTTGTACTTGCAATATTGTTAATATTAATAAAGAATATTTTTATTTTCAATGATATTTATATGTCTATGATTTATCCTAAAAATTAATAAAGATGATTTTGTATATTCTCAAAGTATTGAGAATTTGAGACATACATTAATTAGTGATTAGTTTCTAAATACTTTCGATCAAAACATCATCATAGAGGACAGTGATCAATCCATTTAAAGATCGGTGTATGGATCACCTCCTTTCTTGGTAGATGAGTCTTACATCTGCAAGTATAAAAATATTGGGGTGAGAGTGTCGGTGGTTGTTATAGAATAACTTACACTGAGCATGACCAATACGAGAAACCACTTGGATGTCTACTCACTCGTTAATGGTTGTCTCGATGCTACAGTGGTACGAGTGGTCCTTTGATCTGTAGTGTCATTAGCTATTCACAGGGTGGCTACTGAGTTTGACTACATATTTTTTTGGTCTCTAGCCATTCGGATTCTTACTATATATGTTGGCTACAATAGGTTCAGATTTGTTGTTAGGAGTAGGATGTACCTAGATGGAATCTATCGATCTTGGTAGAAAGGGAGAAGCTCTATGTGATTTGCAAGATTGAGTTCAGAAAATTTTTAGCCAAAGCAAGTGTGAATGTTAGAAAAGAGTTTCTATGAGATTCACAAGTGAATCCGAGTCAAGCCAATCTAGCATATAACTAACAATGGGGTCAGACGAGTTCTCCATGACCTCTGTCAAGTCAGGACTCAGGACAAAATGATTGAATCACACAATAACTGCACCTAGAAGTTCATACTTTCATTCTATTAGGTTGCTACTATATCCTGCTAGGTGTCACTAGTAGATTGTAGGACTCATCAGGCATTATCTTGATGATCGATGACCCTCGAAGGATAGAGTTGAAATTATTTCAACTCATCGAAAGGAGTTTCGATGATATTATGATGGAGATCATAATATATCTCACTATCAGATAAAATGGAACATATGGGGTCACACATTAAGAGATTTAATCTTGAATTAACTAATTGAGCTTATGAAGTTCTAATTGGGTTAGGATTTAGTGAAATCCTATTGGGTTTAGGAGAACCATGTTAGCACATGGTTAAACTCAATTCTTCTCTAGACTTAGATTCTTTATTAGATAAAGATTAGATCAAGTCTATAGCCTCAAACCTTAACTAGATCCATTTTGATTTGGATTTTAAGAGGCATCTATTTGGGGGCCCCAAAAGGATTGGATCAAGCCAATTAGTTAGCAAACAAATTTTCTTATTTTCTCCCTTGTTATTTTCTTCTGTGGCATGAAATAATTGGAAAGAGGAGAGGAGGTGCATGCCTCCCTTTTTGGAAAGTCCAAGGGGTGCAAACCCCTTGGAGTGGGTGGATAGAAGAGAGAGGGGCCCACCCCCTCTTTTGCTTTGGTGTGGAAGGAGAGAGAGAGGAGCTACACCCCCTCTCTTGTGCACACTAAACCCTAAAGGGGCACCAAGGGTGGGCACCGCATCTACTTGCTTCATTTGATGAGGGTGCCCCCTCTACCTGTCTTATGGGATGTGGGGCACCCCATCTATTTGCCATATGAGGTGAAGACCTTTCTAATTGGATTTGATTTTTTTTTAAAAAAAATCAGATTAAAAGGCAAGGAACCTTACGAGATAAGAACTAGCATTTTTAGATTGATTAGAGATTGATTTGGAATCAAGAAAAGATCTATTTAAGAGATGGTCTCTTAAGGTTTCAAAATAATAGAATTAAGAATTCAGATCTCCGTCTCCTCCCATCACCATGCTAACCTCTCTTCCTCCTCTCTTTCCAATGTCCAAGGGTTGGGCATCCCATCTTCCCACATGTCCAAGTTGAAGGTGATCTCTTTTATAGCTAGGAACAGGAAGAAAGGCTGCAGTTCAAGCATTGAGATCATAGTCAAAGATCAAGAGTTGATCAAAGATCCAATAGACTGAGATTCATCTTAGAGAAGATGGATCAAGTATGAGAAGAAAGGTTCAAGATTGATCCCGATGGATATCAGTAGAGGTCGAATATGTGTGTGGCTCAAAAATCTTCAAATCTAGGATCATCGATTGTAGTGTATTTCAATCTATGCAAGATATTGAGATCTGATCTTAATTTTTTTTATTTTATTTTCAGATTATATATATGTCTTAGATCCAAGGCTCGGATAGATCTAGATTAGATCTATTGCATGTGGGGTTAAAGCATTTAACCTAGATCATTTCTACTGCTACTTTAAAAAGATTTTGAAATCTATGCATACAATCCTATCCATTTTCTAACACATGTATAGTACTCCCAAACTTGGGAGGCCTTGGGTTGAGCCATGGAGTTGGCTCATAGGTTCTAGGACTATTTTGATTCCTAGGGTGAAGGCTATCAACCTTCAGGGTCTTGAGATTCAAGGGTTTTGGGCCTTAAGGGGCTAATTTGTATTGGACCGAATTTGGATCCAAGAGTGAGGTTGGGTCAAGTCATGGGTGTATATGGGCTTGGATGAGCACAATCTCATGTAGATTAGCCATGAGAGTTTTTGAGCTAGGATTTATTAAGGTTCATGTGGAAATCCTAGGGTATATAAACCCATATATTGTAATAGTTTGTAAAAGAGATCAATACATGGCTTTTTTCCTTAACTTCTTCTTTTCTCTTTAGTTTGTATGCCACCCTAGGCAGCAAGAGGAAACCCTAGAAGGGGGCACCTCCCTCAAGCCCTAACCGCCCTGGGGTTTGGAAGAGGGAGGCGCCCCATCATATGGGTGCCCCATCATGTGGGCATCCCACCTTATGTGGCTGCCTGAGACTCCATGCCTAGGGAGTCTCCACACCCAAGAAGCCATCTGATCTGATTAGAGATCAGAGGAGGACATGGAAGGAGGCTTTAGAGGCGGGCACAAGTGGAGGAAGTGCATGAGGTGATGAGCATGGGCAAAAGCTGTGTAGGTTGCTGTCAGGGTGTGCGCTGGTAGTCTCTTTTGGACAATTAATTTTCTCCCCATCTGGATCAGGTTTTATGCACTGGTTAAAATAGTAAGCAGAGCTCTATTAGATGTCCTTAATGTCTTGATAGATCATCCAAAAAAGATCAGAAAGGTGGGAGATGAGGCATACAAGTTGGAAGCACACAGGCTGAATTTCTGCTATGGAGTCTCTGTCGTATGGGGACTCTCCTCATCCAAGGAATCTGGTCTAGATTCATAAAGATCTTCTAGCCCCAAAGTATCACATCCCTAGCCTTGGTTCTTAAGGCCTTGGCAGTAGAAGATCAGATCTGGAGCTACATCCCAAGTCTCAAAAAGTGGGGGAGATGCGAACTAGATCACTGCTGCAGGGTTCATGACGTGCAACGATCTAGGGTATGGTGTTTGCTGTCCTTAAAGAGCCTGGATCATCATGGACTCTTGTAGAGGGCTCTGTTGTAGATCTTCTCAGGTCTATATAGGTGCACGATAGTCTTAACAAGTGGTATCAGAGCCTGATAGAGCAAGGAAGCAAAAGAGAAGTTGTACCAGGTGAAAGCTGAAATCTGCACACCTATTTCATGGTATGTCTCGGATCTACCTTTGTTATTGCTATGGTTTGGCCAACCAAGAGTAGCGGGTTGAAGGTGGAGGCTGAGAGGATTGATGGGAAGGGAGTTTCCTATGATGAAAGATTTGAGTGCATGATTTGCTGGTCCAACATTGTTTGGAGGCGGTCTTGATGGAAAGGATGGGGTGTATGATGCTTAGGCGATAGGGTTCTCTGGAGAAGATGGGCAGCAGAGGATTGTTTGGTGAATGAGGAGTGCTTAGCATATTTTGTGTGCTAGAGGAGAGGTTCCCCAAGGGATAGTGATGGAGGTGGAGCTGAAGAAATGACTATACAGCTTTCGGATATAGGGAGGCGGGGAAGTAGTTAGGGTGCATTCAGCGGTTTGACCAAAGTATGGATTTGCAAAGCCTTGGAGTGATGGAGATGGTTGATCCATAAAGTGTCATAGCTATTTTAAAGGAGGAAGAGGTCCTCTGATGGTTTCGTAGGTGTTTGCGGCATGCAGAACATCCAAAACAGCAGCAGCGATGGTAGAGATTCAGTAGGAGGTCTAGTAGGGCAGTACTGGGTGGCTGATCTTGGATCAAGTTTTGTCATGATTCAGGTGGAGCACCAGTCAGAGGTGCCTCTACATGTGGAGGATGGTTTGGCATAGGTTTAGAGTCAAGAGGTGCAAGGATATGTGTCTGATTCCAGCACCAGTGGTGGTGATGCATTGCATGGATTTATGCGAGACTGTGGGCATTATGGATTAAGGCTTTGGGGAGGTCGTGTTAGATGGATTTGTTTACAGCAAGAGAGTACTCGGATATCTATAAAAAGGCTGTGGCAAGCCTTAGATTGAGATAGGTTGGTTAGAGCCCAAGATAGGGTTTGAGCTACAGTTCTTCTAGGTGATGCTAAAGTGATGGTAGGTGTAGGGGCATAAGAGGATAAAGTGCTAGGGTGGAATTCTCTAGGTTCAGTCACAAGGTTTGAAGAGTTGGATGAGCTCCTAGATTTCAGATGTGCCTGTGGGATACAATGTATCCAAGATGGCTTCAGAGGTGTCTGCGAAATACGGAGGGCCCGAAGGGGTAGTGACGGTGATTGAGGTACAGCGATAGGCCCAGCAGAGCAGCACTGGATGGTTGGCCTCGAGTGACTCGGGTATAGAGTCACCTTCTATGGTATCAGATGGACTTCAAATTCAGATGGAGTATCGGACAGAGGTAGCTTCAAAGGTAGAGAGGGCTTCAGTAGCAGCAAGTGCTAGTTTAGGAATGCTGCAGTTTCTCCAGAGAAATCCAAGGTGAGTGATGAAGCTGCCAAGTAGAAGGGAGCCTACAAATTTCAAGGTGGTACCAATGAGCAAACAAAGAACTTCAACAGTGGAGGCAGTTATTCCAAAGGCCTCCAAGGGAGTGCTCAGAAGCTGAAGAAGGTTGGCAGTGGTGTCGGATTTGCACAAGATGCTGTCAGGATGCATGATGGCAGGATTGGTGCAAAGGGACCATGCGGGGTTTGCCAAAGCTTGGGGGCACCAAGATGGACATTGTTGGTACATGTGTTGTGCTCCTAAACTTTGGGAGGCCATGGGTTGAGCCATGGAGTTGGCTCATAGGTTCTAGGGCTGTTTTGAGTCATAGGGTGAAGGCTGTCAGCCTTTAGAGTCTTAAGGTGTAAGGGTTTTGGGCCTCAAGGAGCTAACTTGTATTGGGCCAGATTTGAGTTCGAAGATGAGATTGGGTTAAGTCATGGGTGTACATAGACTTGGGTTTGTACAATCTCATGTAGGTTAGCCATGAAAGTTTTTGAGTTAGAGTTTATTAGGGTTCATGTAGAAACCTTATGGTATATAAACCCATAAATTATAATAGTTTGTAAAAGAGATCAATATACGGCTTTTCACCTTAACTTCTCTCTCTCTCTAGTTTGCACGCCACCTTAGGCTGTAAAAGAAAACCCTAGAAGGGGGCACCTCCCTCAAGCCCTGGCCACCCTAGGGTTTGGAAGAGGGACGTGCCCCATCATGTAGGGCCCCATCATGTGGGCATCTCTCCTTGTGTGGCCACCTAAGACTCCATACCCAGGGAGTCTCCACACCCAAGAAGCCATCTAGTCTGATCAAGGATTAGAGAAGGATGTGGAAGGAGGCTTCAGAGGTGGGCATGAGTGGAGGAAGTGCTCGAGGTGACAAGCATGGGCAAAGGCTGCGTAGGTTGCTATCAGGGTGTGCACTAATAGTCCCTATTAGTCAAAGAATTTTTTGCCCACCTGGATTGGATTTTATGCTCTAGTTAAGATAGCAAAGAGGGCTTTATCAAATGTCCTTAATATCTTGATAGATCATCCAAAAGAGATCGAAAAGGTGGGAGACGAGGCACACAAGTTGGAAGTGCGGAGGCTGAAATTTCTGCCATGTATAGGGACTCTCCTCATCCAAGAAATCTGGTCTAGATTCATCCAGATCTACTAGCCCCAAGATATCACATCCCTAGCCCTGGTTCTTAGGGCCTTGGGAGTGGAAGATCATATCTAATGGTGCGTCCTAAGTTTTGGGAAGCAGGAGAGATGTGAAATAGGTCACTGCTATTGGATTCTTGACGCGCAATGATCTGGGGCATGATGTTTACTGCCTTTACAGAGTCTGGATCATCATGGACTCTTGTATAGGACTCCATCACAGATCTTCTCAGGTCCAAATAGGTGCACAGTAGTCTTAACAAATGATATCAAAGCCTGGTGGAGCATGAAAATGAAGAAGAAGTCATACAGCATGAAAGCTGAAATCTGCACACCTATTCCATGGTATGTCTCGGATCTACTTTTGTTATTGCTGTGGTTTGGCCAACTGGGGGCAATGGGTTGAAGGTGGAGGCTGAGAGGATTGATGGAAAGGAAATTTCTTAGGGTAGAAGGTTTGGGTGCATGATTTGCTCCAACATTGTTTGGAGGCGATCTTGGTAGAAAGGCCAGGGTGTATGATGGATAGGCGATAGGATTCTCTAGGGAAGATGGGCAGCAGGGGGCTGTTTGGTAGATAAGGAGTGTTTGGCATGTTTGACATGCTAGAGGAGAGGTTCTCCAAGAGGTAATGATCGAGGTGGAGCTGAAGAAGCAACTATACAGCTTTCGGATGTAAGAAGGCGGGGAAGTAGTTGGGGTGCATTCAGTGGTTCGACTAGATTATGGATTTGTGGAGCCTTGAGGTGATGGGGATGGTTGATCCATAGAGTATCATAGCTCGTTCAGAGGAGGAGAAGGTCCTCTGATGGTTTTGTAGTGTTCGTAAAGTGCAAATGGTCTGAGACGGTAGCAGCGATGGTGGAGATTTAGCAAGAGGTCCAGCAGGACAATGTTGGACGGCTAATCTTGGATCAGGTTTTATCTTCTGCAGGGGCACTAGAGGGAGTCACCATTCAGGTGGAGCACCGGCCAATGGTGCCTCCATATGTGGAGGATGGTTTGGTACATATTTGGAGCCAATGGGTGCAGGGATAGATGTCTGATTCCAGCACCAGTGGCAGTGATCATTGCATGGATTTATATGGGATTACGAGCATCGTGGATCGAGGCTTTGGGGAGACCATGTCAGACGGGTTTGTTCATAGTAAGAGAGGATGCAAATATCTATGAGGAGGCTATGGTGAGCCTTGGGTTGAGATTGGTGGGTCTGAGCCCAGGATAGAGATTGAGCTATAGTTCCTCTAAGTGATGCTGAAGTGACGGTTGGTGTAGGGGCAGAAGATGATAAAGTGCTAAGGTGGAATTCTCTAGGTTCAGTCATTGGGTTTGAAGAGTTGGATGTGCTCTTGGATTTCAGAGGTGCCCATAGGATGTGGTGTATTCAAGATGGCTTCGAAGGGTCTGAAGGGGCAGTGACGGTAATCAAGGTACAGCGATAGGCCCAGCAGGACAGTATTGGGTGGTTGGCCTCAAGTGACTCAGGTACAGAGTTGACTTCTATGACATTAGATGGATTTTAAATTCAAATGGAGCACCGAGCAGAGGTGGCTTCACAGGTGGAGAGAGTTTCAGTAGCAACAAATGTCGGTTTAGGAACGCTATAGTTTCTCCAGAAAAGTCCAGGGCGAGTGATGCAGCCGCCAAGCAGAAGGAAGTCTACAAATTTCAAGATGGTACAAGAAGCAAGCAAAGATCTTCAGTAGTGGATGCAGTCATCCAAAAGGCCTCCAAGGGAGTGCTCAGAAGTTGAAGAAGGTTGGTAGTGGCATTGGATTTGCATAGGGTGTTGTTTGGGTGTGCAATGGTAGGATTGGTGCAGATGGACCATGCAGGGTTTTCTAAGCTTTGGGGGCACCAACATGGAGATTATTGGTGCATGTGTGGTGCTCCCAAATCTTGGGAGGCCATGGATTGAGCCATAGAGTTGGCTCATAGATTCTAGGATTATTTTGAGTCCTAGGATAAAGGCTGTCAGTCTTTAGGGTCTTGAGGTTTTGAGCCTCAAGGGGCTAATTTGTATTGGACCAAATTTAGGTCCAAAGATAAGATTGGGTCAAGTTATGGGTGTAAATGAGCTTGGATGAGCACAATCTCATATGGATTAGCCATGAGAGTTGAGCTAGGATTTATTAGGGTTCATGTGGAAACCCTAGGGTATATAAACCCATATATTGTAATAGTTTATAAAAGAGATCAATATATGAATTTTCTCCTTAACTTTTCCCTCTTTCTCTTGTTTGCATGCTATCCTAGGCAGCAAGAGAAAATCCTAGAAGGGGGTGCCTCCCTCAAGCCCTAGCCACCCTAGGGTTTGGAAGAGGGAGGCACCCCATCATATGGGTGCCTCATCATGTGTGGCTGCCTAAGACTCCATGCCCAAGGGGTCTCCACACCCAAAAAGCCATTTGATCTGATCAAGGATCAAAGAAGGATGTGGAAAGAGACTTCAGAGGTGGGCATGAGTGGGGGAAATGCATGAGGTGATGAGCATGGGCAAAGGCTATGCAGATTGCTGTCAGGGTGTGCACCGATAGTCCCTGTTGGACAAAAAATTTTCTCCCCATCTAGATCGGGTTTTATGCTCTGATTAAAACAATGAGGGCTCTATCAGATGTCTTTAGTGTCCTGATAGATCATCCAAAAGAGATCAAAAAGGTGGGAGATGAGGCATACAAGTTGGAAGCACGCGGGCTGAAATTTCTACCATGGAGTCCTTATCATACAGGGAATCTCTTCATCCAAGAAATTTGGTCCAGATTTGTCTAGATCTACTAGCCCCAAGGTATCACATCCCTAGTCCTGGTTCTTAGGGCCTTGGGAGTAGAAGATCAGATCTAGAGGTGCATCCCAAGTCCCGAAAAGCAGGGAAGACATGAACTAGGTCGCTACTGTAGGATTCTTGATGCGTAGCGATCTAGGGCATGGTGTTTGCTGCCCTTAGAGAGTCTGGATCATCATAGACTCTTGTAGAGGGCTCCATCATAGATCTTTTCAGATCCACGTAGGTGCACGATAGTCTTAATAGTTTTGAATCACTCTGCCAATCGAATAATATGCCCACACCAATCGAGACTTTATCTAACATCCAATCTTAATTAGATTAAGCTATTTGATTAAATTGATCCCTAATTATCAATCGGTGTTTCGATCTTTACTTTGACTTTTGTCGAATATTACTGATCTGATCACCCTTAATCTCTGTTGAACCCTCTGCTTTCTATTATAATCATGATCTAATAAAACTGCCATGATTGGACCTATCAAGATATTGGACATTACTGCTTTGGTCAACTTTATGAGGATGTTAGAACTTAGGATTTTTATTGGTTGTGGCTTAAGACTGATAGAAGAACATATTTTGAATAAGAGGTTCTAAAGGATGCTTTCAAGATTAAATGAATCTTCCATTCAGTATTTTGCAGAGATAAGTAATAAACTATTTTTTTTGAGATATTTCATAATTTATTTTGAAAGTAAATAATTATTTTTTGAATTATGCAATCATATTTTGAATGGCAAATAATTTGGAAAATTGAGATTTCTAGAATACCATGGTTTATGGATTTATTATGAAATATACATATGTTCAATGAAAATGATGAGATCTATATGTTACAAAAGTGCTTTGATTGAACTTGTACTCTCAGTCAAACTATTACATTTCAGTAGGCTCCACTAATGAGAATTATATGTTAGTACTCAATGGGCCCCACCAATGGAGATTATACATTGGTATTCAGTAGACTCTGTCAGTAGGGGTTGTGCATTGGTATTTAGTGGATCATGCATGTGGAAGTTATGTGCTGGTATTTAGTGGACCATGATAGTGAAAGTTGTGTGCTGGTATTTAGTAGACCCTGTCAGTGGGGGTTGTGCGCTGGTATTCAATGAATCCTATTAATAGAATTTATATATTGGTATTTAGTAGATCCTGCCAATAAAGATTAAACATTGGTCATAGTCAAAGACTGTTGTGTTATATATATTTTTTATTTGAATTTGATTTATAATTATGTATGTACATGAATATTTAAAAATATTTAATTTGTATGAAATATATATTCTTATGATATTCATGGTATTTATTTTCGAGCATCATATTTAATATCTAAAATATCTAATTGAGATATTCATTACTTACTGAGTTTCTAAACTCATCACCTTTTTTTTTATTTTTTTAGATTTAGATAATTAGTTATGAATATGGGCATTATTTTGGGACAGAGTTTTTGAGGCAAGACTTGGCATTATCACATTCATTGAACTTAGATCTATTTTTATTATCTATAATGGAACTTTATTGTTGTAAGATATTTGAATTTGGATATTATTTGGGTTGGTTATTAAATTTAAAATTTGATTTTAGTGTTTTAATTAATAGTATTGTGTTCTTTTGATATCTATTTTGAAATGCCTTACATACTTGTGGAGAGAGTTCTTTATAAGTATATGGCAGTTGCTATGATCCACAGCTTATGATCTCGGATCGGGAGCATGACACTTAGAGAAGAAAATTTATGTGGAGCAGCCAAAGAGATTTATAATTAAAGATAAAGAGCATCTTGTATGTAGGTTAAAGAAAAGCTTATGTAGACTCAAGCAGGCATCTCGGTAATGTAAAAAAAAATTGATTCCTTCATGATGGATCTATTAGATGTATGTCCTAGAAGCTAATATGGCTAACATATGACAATAAGTCTAGGATATAATTTTATACTTAATACATTAATTAGATCAATGAAAGGATAAGTTTTATTTTTATTTAAGAGTAATATATTCTTGAATCATCCATAAAATTAATACTTCGATACATATTTTCAAAGTATTAAGAATTAGAGGTATGTATAATTAATTCTTAAATACTCCTGATCATAGTATCATCATGAAGATGGTTATCGATCCAGATAGATCAAAGTACAGATCACTTCTTTCGAGATAGAAGAGTCTCTGGTCTACAGTATAAAGACATTGAGGATGAGTGCATGTAGTTGTTAGAGAAAAATTAGTACTAAGCGTGACCATATGAGAGATCACTTGGATTTCTAATCAATCGTCAGTGATTGTCTCGATACTTTAGTTATGTCAATGGTTCTTTAATCTGTGATGATACAACTGCTCGTAGTGAGGCTACTAGAGTTTGACTGATATATAAATATGATCTCATTGAGATCTTGTAGTGGATGTTGGCAACAGTTGGTCTAATGTAGGAATAGGATATGCATCTAGATAGAATCTATCAACCTTGATAGAGAGAAGTAGTCCTATAAAATTTAAGAGGCTAAGTCTGAAAGTGTGGCTACAGCAGTACGTTGGATGAAAAAAAAAATTTATGAAGATCACAATTAGACTTAAGCTGATCGAATCTATCATATGACTGATGATGAGGTTTGACGATTTATCCATGACCTGCCATTTAGTTGAGACTCACGATAGAGAGATTGAATCATATGTAAACTATATCTTGAGATTTCTTTTTAGTTCTATTGGATTACTACTACATACTGCTAGGTGTCACTGGTGGATTGTGAGAGCTCACTAGGGTTGTTCAGGATTGATAATTTTTAATGAGTTAGAGTGGAATCATTCCGACCCATTGAAAAGAGTTTCAATGATACTATGATAGAGATCATAGTATATCTCACTACTAGATCAAATTGAACCTATGGGGTCACACAATAAAGGGATTAGATCTGAAATAAGCAATTGAAATTATGAAGTCTCAATTGAGTTTAGAGAAATTCTATTGGGTTCAAGGTAACCTCGCTAGCACATAGTTGAACCCAATTTTCTCCTTGTACTTAAATTTCATATTTGATAAGATTATTTTAAGTTAATTATCTGCTAATAATTTAAATAAATTAAATTTATTAGACTTCAATTGTTGGGTGCCTAGGGTTTTGGATCATATGAATTAAGGAATCAAACCCTTAATCAATTTCCTTGATTGTTTGCAAAGGGCACCACTTGATTTGATCAAGTTGGGCATGCCCACCAAAAAGAGGGCATGTGGGATCAGCATGGGGCATCCTCTAGGCCCCATGTGGTGTGTGAAAAGATATATGCAAAGGCTTTAATAGTTGGCACCTAATGGATCTCCTAAAGGGGGTGAAATATCTAAGGCAATAAAGATTTCTAATGCAAGTAGGACTTGTATTAAGGGACTATTTGATTTTGAATAGAATTTAAACTTTTTACTTATTTAAAGGAGCCTTCTTTAAGACTCTTATCATTAGATTTTTAATAGCTCATGCCTCCCACAAGGTCCCCCCATGCCTCCCTCTCTTCTCCTCTTTGGATCCAACGCTCAAAGGAGTTGGGCATCCTCCATCTCCACGCTCAAGAGGAGCTTGGGCATCCCTTCTTTCTTGCTGGTTTTCAGATCTTGATTACTTAATAATCAAGAGAAAAAGAGAAGAAAAAGATCAAGGAAAGGATCAAAGAGTTGATCGCAATCCAAACTTCATTCAGATTCGTAGGGCGATTATTCTTAGAGAAAAAGGATCAACAACAAAAAAAACTATTTTAGGCTGATCCTAAGTGGATACCCATAGAGATCAGATACTTGTGTAGCTTAGAGAAAATCTACTCTTTTCTAGATCCAGATTTGAAGAAAAAAATTATAAAACAAGTATGTAATTCGATCACATATTTAATTTTAGCATAAAATTCAATATGTGTTCAATTTCAACATATGATGTAGACCTATGTATTCTTTATTTTATGCATGTATAATTTAGATTAAAAAATATTTTAATCTTCTATTCTACTATATTATTTAGAAAAAAAATTTTAAAACATACATGCATGTCTTGATATAAAATTTCAACAGTGGTATCAGAGCTATGGATTTCATATGCATGAAATTGACATATATATTTTTGAAAAGAGTTTCAAAATCTAATTTTTCTTGATACGTGAAATGTATAGATGATTGCTTTGAATTTAAAATTTATTTTAGATTTAATTTTTAGATCATATTTTCGATATGTGAAGGTATGCATAGATCTAAAATTTATTCTAGATAGTTTTTTAGTTTATGTATATATGATATATAGATGCATATATAAATCTAAAAATTATTTTGATCTGATTTATTATTATATATGAGATGTATGATTATATATTTAGGTCTAAAAATTAGTTTCAATATATTTCATGATTTGTATATGAGATATATGATATCATGTAATGATCTGAATTTTAGTTTAAATCTAAATTTTACATACATATATGAGATATATGTTTGTATGTTAAATCTGAAAATTAGTTTTATGATTTAAAATTTATCTTTCATATAAAAAATTTAGATCTAAAAATTAATTTTAGAATCTAAAATTTATGTTTGTGCATGAGAATTTTGGTCATAAGTAAATCAAAAATTAGATCATGTAATTAGATTGTATCTAAGATTTTTGATTTGAACATAATAGTTCTAATTTGATTAAATAATTGATCAAACTAAGTCAAATATTGATTGAGATTAGGTTAATGAAGTTTAAGATCATACAATTATTGTTGATCAAATCGATTAAATCCTATATGTAGAATCGATTAACTTAAGGACCTAATTCGACTCGATGGCTAGAGCCTGATTCACTTAAGCTAATCTATTTGGATCAATTGACCTATTGATGTCTAAGATAAATAATTGAGAGATGGTTATTTAATTAGTTCCATTCATTGATCTGGCCAATTTATTGATGTCTAAGGAAAGCAATGGGGGAACCCCCATCGATCTTCATTTACCTAGCCAATTTGAAAGATCAAGTCTTGAATAAGGTTGCTTGATGGTTTGATTTAGCTCATACCAATTAGATTAGTCATATAATGACTGATTAGATGAGATCTAAATCTAAATCTCTTCATAAATATTCAGTCCATAGATCTTCTACCATTGTAGAAGTGTGGATGTGGTACCGATATTGATTATTCTTGACTAGTTACAGTGGTTCAATTGCATCGAAAATATGCAACCACTCTAATAGCAAAGAGTTGCATTAGGGTGAGGATGAGATTGGACCCAATAACTATTAGGTGAGGGATCCAATGACGGGTTTACACTTGCTTATGAATGATGGATCAAATTTAACTAAGGAGTATGGTCAATAACTGTTAGGTGAGCCCATATAACTTAGAGACCAAGATGCTGCAACATGTTTAGAGAAGCATCTGGATAAATAATTATCCATGCATCAGTATGCATGTTACCAATAACTATTAAGTGATGTGCATAGCATCGGTGGAACCGCAACACCCATTAAAAATCTAGTTGTTGTGTTAGAATTTTTGTTTTTCATCCAAAAAGTAGAGGGATCTAAAAAAATAATGAGAGTCATTATTTGCTTCTTAAATTCCTTAGAGCAAATATAAATTTAAAGTATAAAAGTCTAATTTGAATCTTTACTCTCACAGTTAAACTATGTCAGCTTCAAACCCTCTAGCCTGCATCTTTGAATCCAATCATTTAACTGAAATCAATTATAAAGACTGGCTTAAAAACTTTAGAATTGTCCTGATTTCTAAAAAATTAGATCATGTACTTGATCAAAAATTCTTAGTGTTACCAAACCATCCTCCTACTGAGCAAAGAACAGTATATGAAAAGTGGACGGATGAAGATAGTCAGATCAAGTGCTATGTGCTGGCTTCCATATCAAATGATTTGCAAAACTAGCATGAGCATATGCCCACTGTCAGGAATATGATCACTTACTTACAAGAGTTGTATGATGAGTAAAGCCACACAGCACATTTCAAAGTATCTAAGAGACTCTTCAATCTGAAGATGCATGAAGGACAGTTAGTCTATGAGCACTGTATGACAGTGATCAAGGACATTGAGAAGCTTGAGAAGCTCAGGCTTGATATGCAAAAGAAATCATAGATTGATTTGATCCTTCAATTTCTTATAATTTCATATAGTCAATTTATTATAAATTTTTATATGAACAAATTTGATTGCATTATACTCGAACTGGTCAACATGTTGGTCACTACTGAGGGAACTTCGAAGAGTTCAAGGGGCACTATTCTCATTATGGAGTGGACTTCTTCATCTGAGAGAAATTCTGATTGGAGGAAGAAGAGTAAACCCAAGAAGAAGCAGAAGCAAGACAGCAAACCAAAGAAGAACATTTTGAAGAAGGCTGAAGCAAAGGGAAGTGTTTCCACTGTGATGCTGAAGGCCACTGGAGGAGGAACTATCCACTCTACCTAGAGAGCCTGAAAACTAAAAAGAGTGATAAACCTTCAAAAGATATGCTCATAATTGAATCTAATCTTATGATTTTTTTTACTTTTAGTTGGGTATTGGACTCTGATTTGAGTGCTCATATATGTACTTCAATGCAGGATCTAATAGAAAGTAGGAGGCTGAGGGAAGGTGACATAATCCTTCGGATTGGTAATGGAGCAAAAATTACTGTAGAAGCTGTTGGCACTTATCCTCTTCGATTATCGTTAGGATTAGATTAGATTTGAAAGACTGTTATTTTATTCCTATAGCTAGTGAAATTTGATTTCCATATCTATACTAGTATAGGATGGTTTTGATTTTAATTTTAATAAAGACTTTTATTTCATTTATTTATGAAATAAATTAGTTGCACATGATCTTTTAATTGATAGTCTTTATGACTTGCATATTAATGCGAATGTGAATCTAAACAAGTAGTGAGTGTTGTATGTCAAAAGTGATCCAGAGACGAAATTAACTAAAAGTACTTGTGGCATCATAGACTAAGCCATATTGGAGAGGACAGGATAAATAAATTGGAGAAGGATGGGATCCTTGGCTCTTTTGATTCAAAGTCATACCCAGATTGTGAATCTTGTCTTCAAGAAAAATTAGTCAAGTTATCCTTTATAGGACATGGGGAAAGAGCCACTAAGTTACTTGCCCTGGTACACACCAATGTGTATGGGCCATTTGATGTGCAGATCAAGGATGGTTATAGCTACTTTATCATCTTTATCGATAATCTGTCATGATACGGATATGTGTATCTAATGAAACACAAGTCTGAGCCTTTGAAAAGTTCAAGAAATTCAAAATTGAAGTAGAAAAATAAACAAACAAATCTATTAAGATTCTTCAATCTGATCGAGGAGGAGAATACCTTAGTAGAAAATTTTTGAGATATCTTAAGGACAAGGCATAGTCTCTCAATGGACTCCTTCCAGAATACCTCAGCTTAATGAGATATCCAAAAGGAAGAATAGGATCTTATTAGATATGGTCAGGTCTATGATGAGCTTCATTAATTTACTCTTATATTTTTGAGGACATATCTTATTAACTATAATTCATTTATTGAATAGAGTTTCATCAAAATTCATTCCTACCACACCATATGAGATATGATAAGATAAGAAGTCGAGTCTATGTTATCTTAAGCTTGGGGATGTCCAACCTATGTCAAGAGATAGATGGCTGATAAATTAGAGGATAGATCTGTAATAGTTTATTTTATACGATATCTAAAAGAATCAATAGGATACTACTTCTACTTTTCACAAGATCACAATATGATAATGATTCAGAATGTCATATTTTTAAAAAAATAGTTTATCAAGGATGGTGGCAGTAGGAGGTTAGTTGAGCTTGAAGAGAAGGTCTCTGAAGAGCAAAGAGTTATGGATCCTTAGAAACCTTTAATCCATGAGCCAGTAGTTGATGTTCCTCTACCACCTCATAGATCTAGTAGGATTTCTCGACCTACTGAAAGGTACATGGATATTCTTACAAAAAAAGTAAAGAAAATATTCTTTATGGGAGATAAAGATCATGGTGATGATTCTAATACCTTTGACAAAGCGATGTCTGACATCGATTTTGAGAAATGATTAGATGCAATGAAGTCAAAAATTGACTCGATGCACTCGAACCTAGTATGAACCTTAGTAGATCCATCCTAAGATATAGTATCCATTAGGTATAAATGGATCTATAAAAGAAAAATAAGTATCGATGGTAAGGTAGAGACCTATAAAGCTAGGCTCATGATAAAAGATTATAATCAATGTGAAGGTATTGACTATCAAAAAATCTTCTCATCCGTAGCCATGCTAAAATTCATCCACACTCTGCTTGCTGTTGCAGCTTATTATGATTATAAGATCTATCAGATAGATGTAAAAACTACCTTCCTAAATAGATATCTATATAGAGTAATTTTTGGATTTCACAACTGGTGATGGTGATCACTAAGTCTGCAAGCTGCAAAGATCCATATATGAATTAAAGCAAGCTTTTCGGAGTTGGAATCTTCATTTTAATGAAGCGATCAAATCATTTGATTTTATCAAGAACAAAAAAAAAATCTTGTGTATACAAGAGAATCAGTGGGAGTGCAATAACATTCCTCGTATTATACGTAGATGATATTTTTTTCATTGAAAATGATATTTCCATGCTGATCTCGATTAAAAGATGGTTGTCTAAGAAATTCTTCATGAAGGACCTAGGGGAAGCATCCTATATTCTTGGAATAAAGATCTATAGAGATAGATCTAAAAAGATGCTACGTCTGTCACAAAAGCTATACATAAAGTACTGAAAGGGTTTAGCATAAAACTCTAAAAAAAGAGTTTTACCTTTTGGGTATAAGAGGATGCCATGCTATATACTTGATCTGATATAGCCATTGCTGTGAGTATCATGAGTAGATATCAGTCGAATCCAGGCTAGGAGTACTAGATTGCTATGAAAATATCCTTAAGTATTTGAGAAGGACTAAGGATTTAATCATGATCTTTAGAGAATGGACAGAGTTAGGAGTAGAAGGATATATGGATGCTGATAATAGAATGTCTACATCATGGTGTATTCTTATGCAATGTTGATTCGGTATGTTGGAAAGATTCCAAACAACCGATCAACATAAGTTGAGTATGCTGTAGATGTGTAGGATAAAATCTATTTTTAATATTAGTTGTAGAACTAGATGTCATACCATTAGATGTATGACAATATACTGCAAAGACAACAATGCCATAGCCCTCACTAAGGAGCCTAGGTCTCACCAAAAGTCCTAGCATATAGAACAGCGGTATATGCGACTACCTCGAAAAGAAATATATCGAGATGTGAAGAGTAGACTTCACGGATAACGTGACAGATCTGCTGACAAAATAATTGAGCCAGCTAAAGATAGAAGTCTACCTTGAGAAGATGGGACTTAGATTAATGGGCAATTGGCTTTAGTCCAAGTGAAAGATTGTTAGATGTATGTCCTAAAAGTCAATACGGCTGACACGTTATAATAAGTTTAGGATATAATTTTATACTTAATATATTGATTTGATCAATAAAAAGATAAATTTTATTTTCATTCAAAAATAATGTGTCTTTGAATCATTCATGAAATTAATACTTTGATATATATTTTCAAAGTGTTGAGAATTAAAGGCATGTATAATTAATTTCTAAATACTTTCGGTCATAGTATCATCATGAGGATGGTGATAAATTTGGATAAACTGATGCACAGATCATTTTCTTCAGGATAGATGAGTCTCTGATCTACAGTGTAGAAACACTGAGCGATGAGTGTGGATAGTTGTTAGAGAACAACCAATATTGAGCATTGACTATATGAGAGATTACTTGAATTTTTAATCAATCATCAGTAATTGTCTCGATGCTGTAGTTATATAAATGATCTTTTGATCTGTGATGGTATGACTGCTCGTAGTGAGACTATTGGAGTTTGACTGATACATAAATATAGCCTCATTGAGATCTTATAATAGATGTTGGCGATAGTTAGTCCAGTATAGGAGTAAGATGTGCATCTAGATGGAATCTATCAATCTTGATAGAGAGGAGTAGTCTTATAGAATTTGAGAGCCTAAGTTCGAAAATCTATGGCCACAGCAGTATGATGGAAGAAAAAAGATTTTCATAAAGATCATAATTAAACTTGAACTGATCGAATCTATCATATGACTGCTAATGAGGTTTGACGATTTATCTATATCTACTATTTAGTCAGCACTCACGATAGATGGACTGAATCATATGTAAACTATACCTTAAGGTTCTTTTTCGATTCTATTGGGGTACCACTACATATTGCTAGGTGTCACTAGTAGATTGCGAGAGCTCACTAGGGTTATTCAGAATCGACAATCCATGATAAGTTAAAGTAGAATCATTCTGATCCATTAAAGAAAATTTCAATGATACAATGATAGAGATCATAATATATTTTACTACCAGATAGAATTAAACCTATGAAATTACATAATAAAGAGATTAGATCTGAAATAAGTAATTGAGCTTATGAAGTCTCAATTAGGTTTAGAAAATTCTATTAGATTTAGAATAATCTTGCTAACACATGGTTGAACCCAATTTTCTCTATACACTTGAATTTTTTATTTGATAAGATTAATTTAAGTTAATTATCTGCTAATAATCTAAATGAATTAGATTTATTGAGCTCTAATTATTGGGTGCTTAGGATTTTGGATCATATGAATTAAGAGATCAAACTCTTAATCAATTTTCTTGATTGTTTGCATGGGGTGCCACTTCATTTGATCAAGTTGGACATGCCCACCTAAAAGAGGATGCATGGGACCAGCATGGGGCATCCCTTAGGCCTCATGTAGTATATGAAAAAGTGGATGAAAAGGCTCCAATAGTTGATGCCTAATGGATCTCCTAAAGGGGATGAAATATCTAAGGTAATAAAGATTCCTAATGCAAGTAGAACTTGTATTAAGGGACTATTTAGTTTTGAATAAGATTTAAATCTTTTACCTATTTAAAGGGGCCTTCTCTAAGGCTCTTATCATCAAATTTTTAGTAGCCCACGCCTCCCATAAGATCCCCCCATACCTTCCTCTCTTCTCCCCTTTGGATCCAATGCCCAAAGGAGTTGGGCATCCTCCATCTCCACACCCAAGAGGAGCTTGGGCATCCCCTCTTTCTTGCTGGTTTTCTAATCTTGGTTGCTTAATAATCAAGAAAAGAAGAGCAAGAGAAGATGAGAAGAAAAAAATCAAGAAAAGGATCAAAGAGTTGATCGCGATTCAGGCTTTGTTTAGATTCACAAGGTGATTGTTCTTGGAGAAGAAAGATCAACACCAAAGAGGACTGTTCCAGACTAATCTTGAGTAGATATCCATAGAGGTCAGACACTTGCATGGCTTAGGAAGAATCTATTCTTTTTCAGATCCAGATTTGAAGAAAGAAATTATAAAACAGATATGTGATTCGATCACATATTTAATTTCAGCATAAAATTCAGCATGTGTTTAATTTCAGTTTATGATATAGATCCATGTGTTCTTTATTTTATGCATGTATGATTTAGATTAAAAGATATTTTAATCTTCTATTCCACTATATTGTTTAAAAAAAAAATTGAAATTTATATATTGCCCCGACATGAAATTCCAATAAGATCATGGGTATAGTAAAATTATTTCTGATCATTGTGTATTTATAAAAAGATTCTCTAATGAAGACTTCATTATTCTATTACTTTAAATAGATGATATACTAATTATTGGCTATAATACTAAAATATTAAAAATTTGAAAAGAGAGTTAAGTCCTTTGTCATGAAGGACTTGGGGCTGGCTAAACAAATCCTTAGCATGAAGTTACTTATGATAGAAAGAGCAGAAAATTTTAGTTATCGCAAGAGAGATATATTGGAAAGATGCTGAAAGGTTCAACATGAGCAAATCCAAACTAGTTTCCTCTCCACCTACAAATCACTTCAAATTAAGTTTAAAGTAGTATCCTATAGGTGAGAAAGATAAAGAAGAAATAAAGAATATTCCTTATGCATGCTTAGTTGATAATTTGATGTACACCATGATTTACACAAAATTGGATATTACGCTTGCAGTTGATATTGTAAGTCGATTTTTCTCTAATCCTAATAAAAAACATTAGACAACTATTAAATAGTTCCTCAAGTATCTTAGAAACATTTTGAGAGTCTGTTTGTACTTTATTAAAGGTAAAGCTATGTTGGATGGGTATATAGATATAGACATGGCTGGTGATATAGATTCTAGAAAATCTACATCATGATACTTGATGACTTTTTTAAGGGGGGTAGTATCATAGCAATCTAAATTACAAAAATATATTACTTTATCCACTATGAAAGCTGACTATATTGCAATTACAGAAGCTTGCAAAAACTTTTATAGATAAAAAATTTTCTACAAGAGTTAGGTCTAGAGCAAGATAAGAATATATTTTATTGTGATAGTCAAAATAGCATCTATGCTTCAAAAACCTAACATTTTATTTAAGATCCAAGCATATTGATATGAAATATTATTGGGTTCGGGATGCTTTGGAGATGAAATTGTTGTGCCTTGAGAAAATCCATACTAATGACAATGGATTGGATATGTGACTAAAATCTTATTCATAGAAAAATTGATTGCTTGCAAAGAAAAAGTGGGCTTAGTGGAACCCCCCATATGAGTCTGAAGGGAATAGTTTGTTGCAGATCCCTTCTTATATGGGGCCTACAACCCTAAAATAATTTAAAAAAAAATAAAAAAGAGGAAGAGTCCTAAGGGGTTTTGATGTAGTGGATTCTTTTTGGCCCTAACCTTTGGTGTGACAAGCCTTGCAGCACAAAAAACAAAGGCGACATAGGGAAGGGCAGGGAAGAAAAAGAAAAAATCTAAAAATTTTTTGGCACTATTTTGTCAAATGATCGGAGAGCTAATTTTATTCTTATTTTAATAAAATTTTAGTATATTATTCTCGATATCAACAGTTACAAGTTGAAGAGTTTCAATTTTTGTAAAGTCTTTTTTCTTAATTATTTCAAGCATCCACATATTTAGTGAGCTCTATCCTTTATTTATGTTTATTGTTGGAATCCTTCTTATTGGTAATGATTATTTTTATTGTGAAAGCCAAGATTTAACCTTAACAATATATTTGTATCACCTCTAGTTTTTCTAAAGAAAATTTCAATAATTCTATTATTTTAAATAATGCAAGATTCACATAAAAATAATTTCATATTAAAACTTATAATGTCAGTTGCTTGATTATTTTTGAATTTTTTAATGTATATTCTTTTAAATATTTAAATTTATATGAATATTTTTTTAAAATTGATATTTATATATATACCCTCATAAAATATTTATTTTGCATGTATACCCTTTTTTTCTTATTTTTTGTATATGTACCACATCATCTAATGTTATTAAAAAATTAATGGTTTAAGATTTAAATAACTAAAATACCCTTAAAGGTAGATGTACAAAAAGAAAATTTATAAGGATATATATATATATATATATATATATATATATATATATATATGTAAATAGTAATTTTATAAGGGTACTCATATAAATTTGAATATTTAGAAGGATATACATATAAAAAATTTTAATTTAATTTTTATCTATTTCATCTAGATGGATTCGGATCCTTTTACTCTATAATATAGTAACATTTTACATAATATAACAACATGATGATGATATAATATAATATTTTATATATTAAAATATTTTATTATATTTTATTTTTAGACAAGATGGGATGACTATATCTATTTTATAACAACATGATATACCCTATATATCTCATAAAGATATTTTTGATAAAAATTTTTAAAATAAAATATATTAAGATTACAAATTCTTATTGTTACGTAATATTCAAACCCACAACTACATCCATTCTGTGCAAATATACAAGCTATCTATCTAATATCAAATTTAGATACCTTTCTCAGAATTATATTATTATACTTTAGAGAAAATATAGATGGTTATGAATTACCTACTTTTTAGATAAATTAATTTTGATCTATTATTTAATAAAAAGATCATTTTATCTATATAAGTCAGTAAATTAAGTATATTTATTATTTTAGTTGTACATGTTAATTTTTCTGTATTAGAGAAAGAAAAAAATTAACAAATCAAGTGAGGTATATTATATATAAAAAATTCTAATTTAATAAATTTTTTGAATGAATCTCCTTTCAAACATTCAAATTTACATGAATACCCTCATAATATATATATATATTCTTATAAATTTTTTTTGGCACATCTATCCATAAGGATATTTTAGTCATTTTAATTTTAAACCATTAACTTTTAATGGTGTTAGATGATATGGGTACATATGTAAAAAAAATATTTTATGAGGGTATACATGTAAATATCAATTTTGAAAGGATATTTATATGAATTGAAATATTTAGGAGGGTATACATGTAAAGAACCAATTATTTTTTTGCTTATTAATTACCTGAGTAGATCGTAAATTATGGGTGCTTTGTGATATCCCATTTAATTGCACAAAGAAAGAAAATAAATTTTAGTATTATTGTTTTTTGATCGCAGTTTTTTCTAACACCCTGGACGTGGAGTTCGGCCTCCTCTTGGCCAGATTGGACCAACTTAGTTTATAGGAGTTTGGATCCTCAACGGTGCAATTTTTCTACCGTAGAGCTCTATATTATGTTAAATGGCTGCCATGTCATCCATCTTGGAGATGGGTGGCTTTTATATATTCTTTAAATATAATGAGGAACTACTAGTACGATGCACAATATATCTTGGTGATGAATGAGAGCAAGCCATCAACAAAATAGATGATATGGTGGCCATCCAAGATAGTAGGAGACTCTACAGTGCAAAAGTCACATGGTAGTATGGTACAGGACTTGTGTTCACTTTATATGGGCTGGGTTAGGGAGATAAGAGGTGGGCCTGGAATGCCTCCGTTTCCGAAGGCAACATTAAAAAAATCAAAATTACATGCTAAGGTGAAAATGTAATGTGTGCTACGCTTTTTGGAAGGCCCAGTTGGTCCAATACAAGTTGAGGACCACGATGCTAACCACACTTTTGATTCTTGGAAATGTTTATTGATCTTGGTTATATGTTTTGATCCAATCGAGAAGAAGAAAGACTTCCTTCAGTCCACTAAATTTGGATCTCCGAAAGAAAAAATTTAGAAAAAGAGAAGAATTTTTGAAAGCAGAGATAAAGTCTCTTTTCTTTCTCTTTTATACTTTTTATTAATTAAAAATAAGGTACAAACCCTTAATTTATAATAATGAAGTTTGTCCTTGTACAAATTGGGTCAGATTCCTCTTCTAATTCTAAAGAGACTCTTTTATTTAAAAGAGACATCTAGTGAAAATAATCTGAAAAAAATCTTAAATTCTTCAGAAGGTAGATCTTGACTTTTACATCAACTCTGTCTCCTATCACTCCATCAAATTTTTGTCAGATTAGAAGCTTTTCTTGATCAAAATCTTATTCAAAAGAAAAATTTTTATGTTGACCAATCCATTTTGAGGCTCGGATGAAGGAATTTCACCCCGATCATTCTCTATCTAACCCTAGTGGCCAAAGTAATCCATATCGAATTCAATATTTTTGAAGTAAGTTTTAATGCTTAACCTTTGTGGGTGGTATTAATCTTGTTCTGGCAGTTTGCAGGGATCAGAAACTGCTAAAATGCATAATGTGAAGTGGTTCCTCTCTTTCCCAGCTTAAGCAAGGGATCTTTTGCATCTATTTCTATAATTTACAAAAAGAATTAGGAGAATCTTTGTTCCAAAAAAATAAGAAGCAAGAAGAAGAAAGAAGAAGAAAGGGAAAATGAAAAAGTAAAAACCATGAACTATCCTATATTTTTGTAGAGCACTCACCCAAAAAAAAATACCCAAAGGAATGCCCAATCTACTACCAATTTAAATAGCATGTGGGAAGCATGTCATTTATTACATTGATGGCTATATTAGGTCAATATAAGATATCTAATCAACATTGATTTATTCCTTGTAAGCATTACACCTATAAGAGGCAAGTTATTCATTCCATGAATTTGTACATAAATTCATAGACATGTGTGTATGTATGTACGAGTGACATTACCTCTTGCCTTTTGGCAAGAGGTATAGGTTCAACTCTTACCCCCCAATTAAACTAAGTCTTGGTCCATAGGGATGGGTCAAAAGTTTATTAATCCAAATCCAATCTATTTATTAAATGAATTAAAAAATCAGAACTGAACTTGACTACTTCATTAAACAGATAATCCAATCTAACCTATAATAGAGCAAATCAATTTAAATAGACTAGACAAGCTAAACATTGCCATCTCTATCCAAGCACACTGGGGTAGTCTACCAAAGAGCCTAGCCCTCGACTTGGTTACGGAGGCATGGGTGCAAAAAGTCTCCTCATGGGGCCTTCTTTTCTATGTTTGTGAAGTGGCGAAATTCTTTGTGCACTGTGCGTGGTATTCGCTTTCGCACGGGACTGGCAAAAAAAAAATTCCATCAATATTCTCAATCCGGCGCGTGAGCGAATCACCGCATGCAGTGCATGATTTTCTGCATCGTGCATGATGCATAAAGAATTGCTCAAGTGAAGTGATGTTTGCGAGTACTTTAAGAAGGGAAGTTAGGCCACATATATACATATATATCTATGCAGGTATGTATGTATGTATATATGTATGTATGTATATATATATATAATCTATGTATGTATGTATATATGTATGCATAAATGTATATATATACAAATATGAATGTATATATAAATATATAAATATATACATACATATATATATATATATATATATATATATATATATATATATATATATATATATATATATGTATGTATGTATCTACACACACATGTGTGTGTATATATATATATATATATATATATATATATATATATATATATATATACAAGCATACATATATGTGTGTGTCTATATATATATATATATATATACACACACGTACATATATATATATATATATATATATATATATATATATATATATATATATATATATATATATATATATATATATATATATATATATATATATATATGTATGTATGTATGTATATATACGTATATATAAACATATGTATATATATATGTGTGTGTGTGTGTGTCTCTATATATATATATATATACATATATATATATATATATATATATATATATATATATATATATATATGTATGTATGTATGTATGTATGTATGTATGTATGTATGTATGTATGTATGTGTATATATATGTATATGTATATATATATATATATTGTTGGGTGGATGTCTGGCCAGGACACCATCTCCCAAGATCCTTTCAGTACTACGCGATGCAGCAGGAAGAAAGAAGAAACAAAACAAAAAGAAAAACAATCAAAATACGTGGATCAGCCACAAAAGGGCTCGCCTCCACGGGGAATGCAAACTTCACTATGAAAAAGAAATTTTACAAGAGGAGACCTCACCCTCAACCCTTGTACACCCAATTCTCTCTCATCTGAAGTTTCCTTCACAAAAGCTCTCTCTCTCTTAGAGACCCCCCTGAACCCCTGAAGAGCCTGGCGACCGCTGTCCAGGAGACCTGCTCCTCTCACAGCAACGCTTCCGCCTCTCTCTCTCTTCTCGGGTTCATATGGCGCTGTACGGCGAGAAACCCGAACCACACCACTGTTTGTTCGTCACAGACCTTTTTAAAGGCTTAAACAGGGTTTAAAACCTAATTAGATTAGGTTTAAAGTCCTAAACAAGCCAAATCAACGTTCTAGACCGTCGGATCAAGACCGGGAGCCCTCTGGGCCCTTAGATCGCGCTTCGGTCCATGGAATAGTGCCGTGGACTGTGAGAAATGCATGAAAAATGCCCACGCGGTCCACAGGCCCCCGCCGTGGACCGCCCGGTCCACGGTGGACCGGGGCAAAGGGGCCGCGGGCCTGGGTCGCGCGTCCCGTGTGGGCCTGGGTTGCGCATCCCGCGCAGGCCTGGGTAGCGCATCCCGCATGGGCCTGGGCCTGGGTCGCGCGTCCCGCGTGCCGCCGCCTGCGGCCACGCCGCTGCCACTTGCCGCCGATCGCCGGCGGTCCACCACCTCGATTTTCGTGCCGACTTCAAAAGCTCGTATCTCCTCCATCTGAGCTCCGTTTCAGGTGATCTTGATCTCGTTGGACTCCTTTTTTCTCCGCAAACCTCGCTGTGGGCTCAATGTGGGCTGAATCTCGAGGCATCAAATCCTAACAATCTCCACCTCGACTCGATATTCGACCTCCTCCAAACTCCGAGAGCTTCTAGATCTCCTCGCCCCCATGCCCTGGGGCAATCGCCTGCTGATCATGGATGTACAAACATGGGAGTCGAGCCAGGCTGCTCGATCCCATCTCCATCGTATGCTGTGCTCCTCCTGACCTGAGACCTGCTCGGGGCATCATCCTGCGGCAATAGGAATCTCACCTTGCGACGTCACCTCTCGTCCTCCCGAGTCTCCTGTCTCGTGCCCGATCCACCTCCTGGAGCTCCACCTCGCTCTGGGCTCCGCCTGGCTCCCGAAGCTCTACCTCGCACTGGGCTCCTTGCCAGGTAATAATGTCCTCTGCTCCCCTTCTTCCTCTCCAGCACAATCCTATCGCCGCGTAGCACCCTCAGGATTCCTCCACCAGCTACCGTCCTGTAGCCTCTCGAATCTAGTCTGCTAAGTGAGATAAGATTCCACCTGAAATCGGGTATGTATCGGACCTCCCCCAATCTCCTCACTGCACCGTCATGTGTCCTCCAGCTGATCGTCCCAATGCCTCTGATCGCACAGCTCGATCCATCCGGCAGATATACAGTGCTCTCACTGTTCTCTAGGGAGTCAAACTGCTCCTCTCTGCAACACGCATGATAGGGGCATGCAGAATCTAATATCCACTGCTGGGAAGAAGTAGATACCTTGTCAGATATCTCCAAGACATCTCCATCTGAATCGCTGCCGGCCGTCGCTACAGCAGCCACCGTTCCATTTTTCAGTTGAGGGCAATCTCTGGCTAGATGCCCCAACTCTTCACACCGGTAACATCTGATTTTGCTCAAGTCCCTCCTGGACTTAGACCACCCTCGTTGCAATCTCCTATCGCTCCGTCTACCACCTCCTGCTCCTCCAGAAGCCACCAAAGCTGAGCTACCGCCACCTGAGCTTGAAGCTGGGTTCTCCCTCCTGAGAACCTCGTTCTGGAGTATCACCGTGGTGACCTCGTCCATCTTGATAGTGTTCTTCCCCACTAGAAGAGCAGTCACCAAGGACTCGTACGAAGGGGGAAGCAACGCCAGCAAAACCAGCACCCTGGTCTTCTCCTCAACGTTCTCGCCAATGCTGAGAAGGTCGGTGAGGATCTTCTGGAAGTGGCTCAGATGCTCCTGTACGCTCTATCCCTCAGTCATCCGCAGTTGGTAAAACTGCCTCCAGAGGAAAAGAGTGTTGGTGAGAGACTTCGCCATGTACAACTCCTCGAGCTTCGACCACAGCACCGTCGGAGAAGTCTCGCTCAGCACATAGATCACTACCTCATCCGCCAGGTACATGCAGATGGTACTCACCGCCTGCATCTGTAGCCATTTCCAATCCCGCACCTCCATGGTGGTCGGCTTCTCATCGCACAAAAGAGCATCGATCAACCCTTGTTGGATGAGCACGTCCTTCACCCTTGCATGCCACAAGGAGAAATTGCTCTTACCATCAAACTTGTTGATCTTCATCTTGATTGTTCCTATTTTCTCCATCTTCAGTCTTGCTCACCACCACTGCAATCTGCATCCTTGTACCGCCTTGCTCTGATACCACTTGTTGGGTGGATGTCTGGCCAGGACACCACCTCCCAAGATCCTTTCAGTACCACGCGATGCAGCAGGAAGAAAGAAGAAACAAAACAAAAAGAAAAACAATCAAAATACGTGAATCAGCCACAAAAGGGCTCGCCTCCACAGGGCATGCAAACTTTACTATGAAAAAAAAATTTTACAAGAGGAGACCTCACCCTCAACCCTTGTACACCCAATTCTCTCTCATCTGAAGTTCCCCTCACAAAAGCTCTCTCTCTCTTGGAGACCCCCCTGAACCCCTGAAGAGTCTGGCGACCGCTGTCCAGGAGACCTGCTCCTTCTCTCACAGCAACGCTTCCGCCTCTCTCTCTCTTCTCGGGTTCGTACGGTGCTGTACGGTGAGAAATCCGAACCACACCACTGTTTGTTCGTCACAGGCCTTTTTAAAGGCTTAAACAGGGTTTAAAACCTAATTAGATTAGGTTTAAGAGTCCTAAACAAGCCAAATCAACGTTCCAGACCGTTGGATCAAGACCGGGAGCCCTCTGGGCCCTTAGATCGTGCTCCGGTCCACGAAATAGTACCGTGGACCATGAGAAACGCGTGGAAAATGCCCACGCGGTCCACAGGCCGAGCCGTGGACCGCCCGGTCCACGGTGGACAGGGGCAAAGGGGCCGAGGGCCTGGGTCGCACGTCCCGCGTGGGCCTGGGTCGTGCGTCCCGCGCAGGCCTGGGTCGCGCATCCCGCGCGGGCCTGGGCCTGGGTCGCGCGTCCCGCGCGCCGCCTCCTGCGGCCGCACCGCTGCCGCCCGCCGCCGGTCGCCGGCGGTCCTCCACCGCCTCGATTCTCGTGCCAATTTCAAAAGCTCGTATCTCCTCCATCCGAGCTCCGTTTCAGGTGATCTTGATCTCATTGGACTTCGTTTTTCTCTGCGAACCTCGCTGTGGGCTCAATGTGGACTGAATCTCGAGGCATCAAATCCTAGCATATATGTATACACAAACACACACACACATATATATATATATATGTATGTATGTATACGTATGTAAGTGTGTGCGTGTGTGTGTGTCTATATATATATATATATATATATATATATATATATATGTATGTATTATGTATGTATGTACGTATGAATGTATGTATGTATGTATGTATGTGTGTGGGTGTGTGCGTGTGTGTGTGTGGGTGTGTCTATACACACACATATACATATACACACACATATATATATATATACATATATATATATACACATATACATATACATATACATATATATATATATATACACATAGATATATACACATACATACATACATACAAACATATATATATATATATGTATATATATATATACATATGTGTTGGTGCAAAAATCTGCTTGCACCGGAGAAGCTGGAGTCGGGGAAGTCGCGGTCGCCGTCGGGACCTGCAAAGGAAGTCTAAACCGGAGGTGGGGTTGCTTCGGCAAGACCCTCCGACGCTCAAGTCAGTTCTCTGCCTCAACAAGAATGGAGTGCTCGAACGGAGAATTTAGCAGAGTTTTGAGATAAGAAATGAGCTTATAGAATAACATATCTGAGTCCCCCTTTTATAGGTGGAGGAGGTAACGGATTGATGGCGACGTAGGTAACCGTCTGGTAGTGGGCCGCTCGTAGTCAGGGGGACTTTATTGCGAAGGGTAGTGGAGCGGAATCATGGCTATCACCGTAGCTCGCCACGTGGAATCAGTTGCGAGGAGTGGAGCAGGATCGTGGCCGTTATTGCGGCCTGCCATGAAGTAGTGGAGTCACGTAGCACCTGCCGCAGGGAGCAGAGCAGAATCATGGCCGTTGATACAGCCTGTCAGAGAGTAATGGGGTCGCGCAGGGTCCGCCGCAGAGAGTGGAGCAGGGCTGCGACCGTTACTGTGGCCTGTCAGGGGTGATGGAGCAGTGCGGGATCCGTTGTAGGAAGTGGAGCAGGGCCGCCAAGGGGCACAGATCTATCGGCTGAAGCTCGGCAGCGGTCGGAGTCCGGCCTCTGTAGGAATCCGGGCGGAGTCTTCCTGCAATCAAAGTTAAAGGTGAAGCCCGGCTCCCATAGGAGTCCGGACGGGGTTTACTAGCAGTTGACGTTGAGGACCGAGCCCGGCTCCCTAGGAGTCCGGGCGGAGTCCCCTTGCTGTTGAAGTCGTCGGCGGAGTCCGACTCCCGTAGGAGTCCGGACGCAGTCTGTTTTGCAGCCGTTGGAGTCGAGGGCGAGGTCCGGCTCCCGTAGGAGTCTGGACGAAGCTTGCCAGCAGTTGACGTTGAGGACCGAGCCCGGCTCCCGTAGGAGTCCGGGCGGAGTCCCCTTGCTGTTGAAGTCATCGGTAGAGTCCGGCTCCCGTAGGAGTCCGGACGCAGTCTGTTTTGCAGCCGTTGGAGTCGAGGGCGAAGTCCGGCTCCCGTAGGAGTCCGGACGAAGCTTGCCAGCAGTTGACGTTGAGGACCGAGCCCGGCTCCCGTAGGAGTCTGGGCGGAGTCCCCTTGCTATTGAAGTCGTCGGCGGAGTCCGGCTCCCGTAGGAGTCCGGACGCAGTCTGTTTTGCAGCCGTTGGAGTCGAGGGCGAAGTCCGGCTCCCGTAGGAGTCTGGACGAAGCTTGCCAGCAGTTGACGTTGAGGACCGAGCCTGGCTCCCGTAGGAGTCCGGGTGGAGTCCCCTTGCTGTTGAAGTCGTCGGCGGAGTCCGGCTCCCGTAGGAGTCCGGACGCAGTCTGTTTTGTAGCCGTTGGAGTCGAGGGCAAAGTCCGGCTCCCGTAGGAGTCCGGACGAAGCTTGCCAGCAGTTGACGTTGAGGATCGAGCCCGGCTCCCGTAGGAGTCCGGCCGGAGCTGTCCTTGCTGTTGAAGTCGTCGGCGGAGTCCGGCTCCCGTAGGAGTCCGAACGCAGTCTGTTTTGCAGCCGTTGGAGTCGAGGGCGAAGTCCGGCTCCTGTAGGAGTCCGAACGAAGCTTGCCAGCAGTTGACGTTGAGGACCGAGCCCGGCTCCCATAGGAGTCCGGGTGGAGCTGTCCTGTAGTCGATGTCGGCGGTGGAGCTCGGCTCCCTAGGAGTCCGGACGGAGTCTGCTTGCAGCTGAAGTTATCGACGGAGTCCAGCTCCCGTAGGATTCCGGACGCAGTCTGTCTTGCTGCCGTTGGAGTCGAAGACGAAGCTCGGCTTTCGTAGGAGTCCGGGCGAAGTTTTCCTGCAATTAAAGTCAGAGGGGAGGTCCGGCTCCCGTAGGAGTCCGGACGAGGCCTACCAGCGGTTGATGCTGAGGACGGAGCCCGGCTCCCGTAGGAGTCCGGGCGGAGCTGTCCCGTAGTCGATGTCGGCGGCGGAGCCCGGCTCCCGTAGGAGTCCGGGCGAAGTCTGCTCGTAGCTGTTGGAGTTGTCGGTGACGGAGCCCGGCTCCCGTAGGAGTCCGGACGGAGTTGTCATGTAGTCGATTCCACTGAGGACTTCGGCTGTGGGTATTTTATACCCAACACCAGTCCCCCTACTTCCAAGTTTGAATTTCGAACGTAGGAAGTACAGAGAGATGGGCACAGCCGAAGCCGTCCCCTCGCATCCTGTGCACTGCCGTCCCCAGATATTTTGGCATTTAATGTGTGCACGTCAGAGCCCATTTTTCGATGAAGGCGACCTGAAGAGTCTTTTCAGAACCTCTGTCGGAACGCGATCCCAAGCGTCGTGCTACGAAAATTCGTGAACGATCAACCCTCGATAGCGGTGAAGGGGACATGCGGGACGCGTGGCACGCACCAGTTGGCCCAGGAACACCTGCCACCATAACTGCGCTAGGATCCGTCGGCTATTTAAACCCCCTAATCTCCCTTCATGGCTTCATCCTGTTGATAGGACGGTACCTTTCTTTCACCTGAGAGCCTAGCTACTCAGCTACTTCCCTTGCACCAGTCCCCACCTTCTTCAGCCCCCCACTTCTTCTCTGAGGGTTCCCACACCATGTCTCCTACCCCGGAGGCCCTCCTTGAAGGGATATCTAGGGCTTGGAGGAAGGCGAGGAGGAGAACAACGGTCGGTGAGGATCCCCGTCGTTTCAAAGGAGGCTCAAGGAAGAATTCCTTCAACAACAGGGGTTTAATAACGGGGGCCACCGGTAAAGTTATTCTGCCCGAGAATTTTGGAGTAGCAAGGCGGGGTGATACCGGTCAAGAGGGCAGAGCCGCCGTCACAAGCTGTGGCGGGATCCTTGATGCCGCCGGGGCCGAGGGACCAGAAGCGGTCGGCATCGATGGTGGGGCAGTGGAACTTGTTGCGGGGACGGTGGAAGTAGCGCATGCCGACCTTGCCGGAACATGTTGGGTGGCGGCCGTCGCGGAGCATTCGGAGGCAGAGCATATCCTTGACATCGCCGCTACCTCCAAAGTGACTCCGGCTCTTCTTGAAACAGGTCTTCGTCACTGCCGCCGTTGCCTTTACAGCCCCCTGGAATCTATCCCACCCTTTTCCCCCTAGGGTTGGGACTTCGGAGATGGAGTGAAGTGAGACGGGATGAGAGCCGATAGGTCTACTACACGCACTGGAGAATGCGGCTGAGGAGGACGGAGACGGGAAGAGGAGTTCGTAGCTTGGAGCGGCCTCCGGTATATCCTTTCCAAGCCGTACTCGCGAGGCTCGCAATGATGTATATCTTTTTTTTTTTTTTCCCGACCCATCGGGTCCTGTAACGTATATCTTATTAAATGAAGAGGAAATTTTGTTACCTTGTCTGTACCTTACATCGAATAGTTGTCTGTCGAACTTCTTCATTTTCCTTTTGTCTTTTTCACGTCATCTTAAGGTCATCAACGACCTCTTTTATTCGTGCAGGGTTGTTATTTGTCGAGCTCCTTTTCGACTTTTACGCCGTTCGAAGATACCTGGTTGTCATTCTGTCAATGGCTGCAGGTTCGCTTGGGGTCATTCGGGTCCGGGGTCCCTCCTAAGGTTTGAATTCGAGGATCCGAGCCTCTATCACCCTCGGGCGCTGTTTGTTTTCCAATCGTCACTGTTGCAATCCATTGCCTTCTTTTTTCGCTTGGAGTCTTTCTCCGCTAAGGCCGAGGCGAAGTTCAGCTCCCGTGGGAGTCCGAACGGAGAATCCCTCTCGGAGTTGGAGTTGTGGGCGGAGCCCGGCTCCTGTAGGAGTCCGGGCGGAGCCTTTCTCGATGTCGTGGACAGAGCCCGGCTCCCGTAGGAGTCGGGGCGAAGTCTTCCTGCAATCAAAGTCATAGGCGAAGTCCGGCTCCCGTAGGAGTTCGGTCAAGGCTTACCGGCAGTCGCTGTTGTCGGCGGAGTCCAGCTCCCGTAGGAGTCCGGGCGGAACTGTCCTGTAGTCGATGTTGGTGATGGAACCCGGCTCCCATAGGAGTCCGGGCGGAGCCGTCATGTAGTCAAAGTCGGTGACGAAGCCCGGCTCCCGTAGGAGTCCGGGCTGGGCTTACCACCGGTCGAAGTTGCTTAAGCTAGGGCAAGGCTTTCCTCTTGGAGGGGTGGTGCATATGGGCGTTGCAGGGCCTCTCCCCCCCCATCCGGTCTAAAAGAGCTGGGCCTTTAACTTTGTTCATGTCAGGACGAGGTCCTCCTCCTGTTCCTGACATGGCTGCGGGGGCACATATGGGCATTGTAGGGCCTCTCTCCCCATCCGGTCTGAATGGAACCGGGCCTTCGACTTTGCTCAAGTTAGGGCGAGGTTCTCCTCCTGTCCCTAACAGGGCTGTGGGGGCACATATGGGTGTTGTAAGGCCTCTCCCCCCATCCGGTCTAAATGGAACCGGGCCTTCGACTTTGCTCAAGTTAAGGCGAGGTTCTCCTCCTGTCCCTAACAGGGCTGTGGGGGCACATATGGGCGTTGTAAGGCCTCTCCCCCCATCCGGTCTAAATGGAACCGGGCCTTCGACTTTGCTCAAGTTAGGACGAGGTTCTCCTCCTGTCCCTAACAGGGCTGTGGGGGCACATATGGGCGTTGTAAGGCCTCTCCCCCCATCCGGTCTAAATGGAACCGGGCCTTCAACTTTATGAGGTTGCCCTTTTGTTTTTTGATATAGTTTGTTTGAATTGTCCAAAGACGTATGGGTATGCGATCATTGATTAAAATGAAGTTACTGGTAGTACATCCGCAAGTTTTCTGAGCTCCATGATCGCGGGAGGTCGGCCCCTCCGAGCTCCTTAAGATAATAAGTTTCAAGCCGGACTACTTCTTTGACCTCATAAGGTCCCTCCCAGTTTGGGACGAGCTTCCCCCGGTCCTGAGGTTGCGAGACAGCAGATCATCGAAGCACTAGATCTCCCACTTTAAAGGCTTTGTTCTTGACCCGGGCGTTGTAATATCGAGCAACTTTCCGTCTGTAGGCTGCCATTCGAACCTGAGCGATCTCCCGTCTTTCTTCCAGCAGGTCGAGGTTGGCTCTAAGACTTTGTGAATTTTGTGTTCGTCGAATGCCACGACTCGTGCCGATGGGAGTTTAAGCTCGATCGGGATGACGACTTTCGTTCCGAAGGCTAAAGCAAAGGGGTCTCCCCTGTAGGTAACCTCTGGGTAGTTCGATACGCCATAGCACATGATAAAGCTCGTCCGCCCAAGTTTCTTTTGCTTTTTCAAGCCTTGTCTTAATCCCCTGCAAAAGGGTTCTGTTAGTCACCTCAGCTTCGCCTTTCGCCTGAGGATGGGCTACTGAAGTGAAGTGATGGGAGATGTTTAGATCTTCACAGAATTCGGCGAATCTTGCTCCCGCGAATTGCCGTCCATTATCAGTGATTAGGGTTCTAGGCAACCGAACCTGCACACAATTGACTTCCAGACGAAATCTTGCACTTTCGCTTCTATGATTTTTGCTAGTGGTTCGGCTTCAACCCATTTGGTGAAGTAGTCGATCACTACAAGGAGGAACTTCCTTTGTCCGGATGCCATGAGAAAGGGCCAAGGATGTCCATCCCCCACTGTGCAAAAGGCCATGGGGCACTTAAAGGTGTGAGCTCGGTGGCGGGCTTGTCTCTGGACGTTGGCGTATCTCTGGCATCGATCGTACTTTTTGACATACTCAATCGAATCATGATGCATCGTTGGCCCGTAGTATCCTTGGCGGAGTAACTTGTGGGATAAAGATCTGGCTCCCAAATGGCTTCCGCAAGCTCCCTCGTGCACTTCCCACAAAGCGTAGTCAGCTTCCGAGGGCCGGAGGCATCTTAAGAGGGGCAAGGAGTATGATCTTTTGTACAATTTGCCCTCATAAAGGATGTACCGAGAGGCTTGATTTCGGAGCTTTCGAGCTTCTTTCGCGTCCTGGGGGAGAACTCCATCTCTGAGATAGGTTATCAGCGGGTCGACCCAGCTGGGCTCGTGGTCGACCTCCATTACGGGCCGCGATTCTTCCATACTCGAATGTTTTAGAACTTCAAAAAGGATGCCTTTGGGCAATTCGGCCGGAGCCGATGTCGCCAACTTGGAGAGAAGATCGGCTCTGGTATTCTCCAGCCTTGGAATCTACCTAATGTCGAAACTGCTAAAGGTGGGGGTAAGCTCTTTTACTTTTTCAAGATATTTGGTCATACTGTCCTCCCGCGCTTCATAACTCCCGCCGACTTGTCCCACCACTAGTTGGGAGTCGCTGTGTACCCGGAGTTGACCTATTCCCAGCTCTTTGGCGATCCTTAATCCTGCGATCAGAGTTTCATATTCCGCTCCATTGTTTGTTGCGGGAAACTCGAAACGCAGAGCGTACTCTGCGATGACTCCCTCCGAGCTGACCAAAATCAGGCCTGCACCCGCACCCGCCATGTTGGAAGATCCGTCCACATAGAGGGTCCAAAAGCAATCGGAGGGATTGGCTTCTTCGTTGGAGAATTCGGTTGAGACTTTAGGTCGTCACCCTTGCTTTGCTCAGGTTCGGCCTCCTCTGGGATGGTGCACTCTACTATGAAATCTGCCAATATTTGGGCCTTTACTACTGGTCTAGGTCTGTAGTTGATGTCGAATTTCGTGAGCTCGATCGCCCATTTTGCCATTCTTCCGGAGGCGTTAGCCCGGTGCAAAAACCATCTTGATCGATTGATCGGTGAGTAGCGTCACGGTGTGCCCTTGAAAGTAGGGTCGGAGCCTCCGAGCTGCAACCAACAAGGCGTAGGTCAGTTTTTCTAATTTTGGTGTACCTGCTCTCGGCGTCCCTTAGCACGCGGCTAATGTAGTAGACTGATCGCTGGACTTTCGTTTCTTCTTTGACAAGGACGGCCGCAAGGGCCATGGGAGAGACCACCAGGGTATAAAAATAATTCCTCCCCAGGTTCAGGCTTTGCCAGCAGCGGGGTAAGCTGAGGTAGTTTTTTAATTCTTCGAACGCCTGTTGGCATTCAGAGGTCCAACAGAAGTTCTTCGGCTGCTTGAGGGTTTGAAAGAAGGGAAAACATCGTTCAGCCGACCTCGCGACGAAGCGATTAAGAGCCGCTATCCTCTCTGTGAGGCGCTGAACCTCCTTGATCGACTTTGGGGCGGTCATCTCTTGGATAGCGCGAATTTTCTCTGGATTGGCCTCAATCCCGTGCCCTGATACCATGAAGCCCAGGAATTTCCCTGAGGTTACCCCAAAAGCGCATTTAGTTGGATTCAGCTTCATTCTGTACTTTCGAAGAGCGCCAAAGGTTTCCTCGAGGTCGGCGACATGATCTCTGGAGGACTTGCTTTTTACAAGCATATCGTCCACGTAGACCTCCATGTTTCGACCGATCTGCTCTTTGAAAATTTTGTTCACCATCTGTTGGTAGGTTGCACCCGCATTCTTGAGGCCGAATGGCATGACCTGTAGCAGTAAAGGCCGTGATTAGTGATGAAAGCTGTCTTTTCTTCATCTTCTGACGCCATTCTAATTTGATTATAGCCGGAGAACGCGTCCATAAAAGTAAGGAGCTCATGGCCTGAGGTAGCGTCAACCAGTTGGTCGATTCTGGGCAGGGGGTAGCTGTCCTTTGGACAAGCCTTATTCAGCTTTTTGAAGTCTATACACATCCTCCACTTGCCGTTTGCTTTCTTGACCAAAACAACATTGGAAATCCAATCAGGATAATTGACTTCCTTAATGAATCCGGCCTTGAGAAGCTTATCCACTTCCTCAGCTATCGCCCTCTGCCTCTCCGGGGCATGATTTCGGATTTTTTCTTTTGTCGGTCGATACTTAGGATCGATCGCCAGACGATGTTCCATGACTTCCGTGTCAATCCCTGGCATGTCCGTTGGAACCCAAGCGAAAATGTCTGCGTTCCTTCAGAGGAAATCAATAAGATGCGTCCGCACCTCCTCCCCCAGGCTGGAGCCAATTAACACCACATGCTCCGCGTTCCCATCATTCAGGGGGACTGGTACCAGATCTTCGATTGGGCCGCCCCTTTCTTCGGTGAGGTCGTCGTGAGCATCCAAGCCATCGACGGGATAGGGGTCAGCCCGGTCGCTTCTTTGCAAGGCGATGTTGTAGCAATGTCTGGCCAGGGCTTGGTCTCCCTGGACCTCCCCGATCCCCTGGTTGCTGGGGAACTTCAATTTCAAATGGTAGGTTGAAACGACAGCTCTGAGAGCATTGAGGTCGGGTCGGCCAAGGATTGCATTGTAAGCGGATGGCGCCTTTACCACCAAGAAATTCACCAGAGCCCTGGACTGCTTTGGGATGCTGACCCGCGGCCACAGTCAGAGCTATCATT
>NC_025999.2:20610291-20612791 GCF_000442705.2 Elaeis guineensis
TTTAATTCTCGATGCAACTTTATCATTAAATCATTTCATAAGAAAAAGATCAATATACCACCAATGTTAATCATAATCAAAACTATTATTTTTAGTAATCAAAATTAGTTTCTCAATTCTAGATAAGGATATCAAGTTTCTTGCCAAAATCTTTAACTACTTGTGATTTGATCAATTTATCATAAGATCATAAACAAATTTTTCTATACTCTTCATAGGTGAACATCTAAGATCAAAATCAAAGATCGATAAACAATCTCAAATTCTTTCTAACAAATAAAGAAGCATAAGATTTAATTCTAGAATAAAAAAAATCTATCTCTAAATATTTTAAATCCAAAATCAAGAATCAAGAGTCCACTCATCAGACTTAGGATGCCAAAAATTTTCTTAACATAGTATATAGGAGACCTTGTGAAAATCATATGGCGACATCTGAAATAATCCAGAATCAAAAATATCATCCTTTCCATTATCAATAATTTTTTTCTATAAGGAATATCGAATCATATCATTTTCATAAATCTTTTTTTTTTACTCAAAGAATCAATGTTGTTTGACATGCTCAGATTAATTTAGATCACCATGCTTCCACTGCGCACTCTAATCTAAACCATCAAAATTTCTCAAATTCATGAAATGGCTTTCGATCAAAATATGCTATTGTGTATTGAAAAGATCCAAATTTACTTACAAGTAGGTCAAAAGAACTTTTAGGTTTTATCTCATACATATTGAGCACATCCATCTAAACCAGTCATTAAGTTAATGGGTACATTCAAAACCATCATATAGGCCTACTATATCCCATATGAATTAAATACTAATTCTCTCATCAATTTATTTAGACAATCAAAATCTTGTAAATAAAATAAATAAAAAAATCCTTCGATGCTCTGCCAAATTAGGACTTAAATTAGAATTATAAGTAATATTGAATCATCATCTTTTCTAAAATTTCTTTCATCGAAATTTTTTGACATCTATCAAAATTCTTCCATAACAATCATGCAAGCCTTTTTAAATCAAATCTCCAAGCAATACTAGATTTATTAGGGACTTTCAATAACAATGATAAAGAAACTCTAGATCAATTCATAATCTCAAAATTTTTAAATTAAAATTTTATATTACGTCTCATAATTTCCAATAGATATAATTAAAATCTTTTATCTTAATCTCAAGATGGCAAATCAAGATTTCACCAAATGAATATTTGACAATCTCAAATCAAATTGATTTCTTCAATTAAAAATATATTTATTGTAATTTTATAGGTGTCCCAAAATCTCAAATAGATATAACTAAATCTTTTATCTCGATCTAAAGATAGCAATTAAGAATTTCTCCTGCAACCTCAACAACAATAGCAAAAATCTCTTGATCAACTTAGATACATAATCCTTAAATTAAAGTTTCATATAAATTATATAATCTTCAATAGTCATAAGCAATATCTATCATTTAGATCTAAAGATGATAATTAAAGATTTCACCCAAATGAATATTCAACTATCCCATAATTAATTTTTTCAATATGAAATAAACTTCTTTACAATATTCTCCAAATATATATTTTTATTTCTACGTATCAGTCTCATACATGATCAACATTTTGGTATAAACTTCAAAGAATATTGCAATCAAATATCATAAAAGATTTTCTTAATCTAACTTGAAGCAATACTTTTATAAATAAATTTTTACCTTGTCACTAAATAATTAATTTCAAAATTAAGGGCAGTATCATAGCGTTCCCTAATCAAAATTTTTTTGAGCTTACAATTCGTTTAAACAAACGATGATCAAATTAATATTCTCAATGCACAATAAAATTTTATAATTAATCTTCTCACCATTATTTTATATCAAAATCTGATTAATCATAATAATGATCCATCTGACAAATCATAACATGATCCACAAATTATCAATCATAAATCAAACTCTATGTATCATAATCTTTTGTGATCTTTTCATGCATAATCATAAGATTTAACTAAAAGAATCATGAAGATGTCATATACTACAATCATCATAGATCTACATCCTTATGTCTCTAGTATTTATCTATCTATATTTATCTTATATTTCATTCTATGTATCATAATTTATCTATTTATACTCTGATACCATATTAATTATCATGCCTCCGATCCAAAATTATGAGCCGAAGGTCATGGCAACCATCGCATACTCATAGAAAACTCTCTCCACAAGTATGTAAGGCATCTTATCATGCTATCATAAAATAATAGTAAAATAATTATCAATAATTTAAATCTAAAACTTAACAATCTAAATTTTAATTTTAATATTTTAATAAATTTAATAATATTCAATAGATCTTACATCAATTATATCTTAAATAACAATCCTATAAAATATAACAATAAATCTATACTGTTGTCTCTTGCTTCTAGCTCACTTTCAAAATAGTACCCATATTTGTAATTTAGAATCTGAATTTGAAAATAAAAGAGAGAGGTAATGAGCTAAA